>NC_083479.1:21695977-21698477 GCF_030014155.1 Tachysurus vachellii
GTGTGTGTGTGTGTTTGTGTAGTGTGTATATATATATATATGTGTGTGTGTGTGTATATATTTGTAGTGTGTATATATGTATATATATATATATATATGTGTGTGTGTGTGTATATATATATATATATATATATATATATAGTATATATATATATATATATATAATTATAAAAATGAATCTAACTACAGGAAAACCAAGGAACTGGCAACCCCTAACATCAGGACAACATCACTGAGGTATTTCAATCTCATATAAAGAGTACTAGATTTAGTGCAGAGCTCTATATCATACCCTCTGTAGTGCACCTATGTAGGAAGAATAGATACTGTTTGTGATTCAGCCCAGAAGCGTTAAACCCTGATTGGACTTAATGCTATAAAAAAATTTGTTACGTCTGAGGACGTGATAGTTGTGCACCAATCACAATACGCTATAAGAGCTCCAATATCCAATGAGAGTGCGCGGGGCGGGCTTTACACACCGCCGGCAGGTTTGGCTGAGCTGAAGTCCACTGAATGCCTCTGAAAAAGCACAGCAATGGCCTCTAATTAACTTAATAAACTCACAAAAGAATTAATTTACTTTGTGTTTATTTTAAAACGAATAAATGAGAGTAATGCAAATTAAACTCGTCAGAATGTTAGCTGAGAAACGCAATGCGGAAAACCCACAAAGTTTGTGTCTGATCTCCATCTAGTGGCTGAGAGAAGTACTGCAGGGGTTATAGTTCATTAACAGGGATTATAGTTCAGGGATTATAGTTCAGGGATTATAGTTCCTTGACCCAATTATTTCAATAAATGTATTTATAACAAATGATTACTGACACTGAGGTGAAAATGACTGATTTTGCATCAGTTCTTGACCTCATTATCCTGTTGAAACCTCTGTACAGAGTCCACCAGGCTTTGGGCTGAAATATTCAGGCACTTAACATAATTTATGATGCCATTAATTTGTAAAAGCATCACAGATCCTCCACCTGGTTCTACACCTGGTTTCAACACTTTAACTTGTTTTCACCCCGAGTTCTGATCATGATCTCATCAGATGGTTCTCATCATCCATCTGGAGCTCCAGTGTGACTGCACGAAGTTCAGGGGCTGTTTTTGGTGTCTCAGAAAAAGCCATTTTACTGCAGCTTGTTCCAAGTGTGTAACTGTGATCTTTAGGATCTTCTCTTTCTCCTCAGGTTTCTGTAAAGAGATTTTAATGCTCATGTATCCCTTTTCTCCTTTCCATCTGTACTGAAACTCTGTGTTATTCTCAGATCTTAGTAACCAAGTGTGTGGTGATTTATTTATGTAAAATATTTACAGCCAATAAAACAAATACATAACTTTTAATAAGAAATAAATATTATTAAAATATATAAATAGAAGAAATTTGATTATGTAAAGTTAAGATTCTTGTGTGTTTCTTTTATACAAGTTCTTTTATTTTCTTTTATACAAGTTTGCTCTTTTCATAAAGGGTGCCAATAATTCCGGACTTCGCCTTTTCATTATTTCAGTCTTTGCGGTCTTTTATAAATTACACCATCAATAAGACATATATGAGAGATTTAATCAGTAATGATAATAATAACAATAATAATAATAATAATAAGAGTGTGACAAAACTGTGATGTAATAAATATCAAGTGTAAATTTTACACTGATTTGCGAGTCCTTTACACTGAAAAAATGCATCCTGACAGGGTTCACGACCCAGAAACGCCTCCAAGATCTCCATCCCATCTACCGAGCCACCGGCCTCCAGAACCTTTCTCCTGTACTCCTTACCTACCTACACACACACACACACACACACACACATTAAAGAACTTACAGACTTATTAACACACCTTTCCCACTGATTATATCTAAGCTAAATTTCACAGCAAATTTTATTGTGTAAAAAAGTAAAGTAATTAAAAAACAACAACAATTAATCCCAATTACAATATTTTTATATATTGTGTGTATACTGTCTTCACCTTGGGGTTGATGATTCCTTCGTGTCTGAAGCGGCTGAAGAACATGTCCATGGAGTAAACTTCACTCCAAAGGTAGCTGTAATACTGACCATCATAACCTCCAGCCAGGTGACTGAAACTAGCCGTCATGTTTGTCCCTGCAGACACCAACCAGGTGCAGGTGAGACACACGTGTGATAACCCCGAGTGTTAATAACATACACTTTTAGAATAAAATCTCAGACAGGGAAAAAATACCAGCAGCTGTCTGAAGATTATATAAATAAAAAGATTTAAAAAGGTGACTGATGATCATATAGAAGTTTCATGTAACATTTCTCACAAGTACACAAATGACATCATCTCTTTGTTTATATCCCTTTATTTTATCAGTTTTTTAATTATGTGTATTATTTGTGTTATTTTATTCTATATTTGTGTGCTAACCATTTTTACATGCATCTGTTCTCACGTAACTGTTACACTACGCTTGTGAATTCTTTACTTTTTACTCTTTAATTGTTACTTGACTATAATCTGTT
>NC_083479.1:21703477-21733477 GCF_030014155.1 Tachysurus vachellii
AGATTAGTGTAACTGATCAGATTAGTGTAACAGATCAGGTTAGTGTAACAGATCAGATTAGTGTAACTGATCAGATTAGTGTAACAGATCAGGTTAGTGTAACAGATCAGATTAGTGTAACAGATCAGGTTAGTGTACAGATCAGATTAGTGTAACAGATCAGGTTAGTGTACAGATCAGATTAGTGTAACAGATCAGATTAGTGTAACAGATCAGATTAGTGTACAGATCAGATTAGTGTACAGATCAGGTTAGTGTAACAGATCGAATGTATTAAATGAGGTTATTGTAGCCATTATACTGGAGGGACATACAGTAATCCAGCAGAGACAGTGTGCTGGGAGTGAACACATTGTGCTGTAACTACTCTCACCTCTTTACACCTGCTGTGAAAAGCTGCCTCCATCTTCCTCCTGGTCTCTGGAACATGACACCTCTTCATTAGAGGGAAATAGTGTGGGTACATCAGTGTCACTCTGTACTGCCCGTCCTCCGTCCTCTCCAAGCTGTTCAAATAACTCTCTGCCAGACCACCTACAGGGGGAGAGAACACGGCCGAGCACAGCTTCACCTTTATACCTTTACTCTATAAATCATTTAAATGTTTTTATATGGACCGACCGATCAAACACAGAGACTCAAGTTATTAAAATGTAATTACATGTACAGTTTCTTTAGACAAGAAAAATGGGCCCAAAGAAGACAAGTTTATGGATCCCAAGACTCAGAACAGTTGTTTGGGCAGATATACAAGAATAAGGTTATGTACAATAACACATTAAACTGTGAAAATGAACCTGTCCAACCTTCTGGAACACCAGTCTGATGAATCACTGACTAACTACTGATCAGATTTTAGATACTCATCTGCTCTCTTCAGCTAAACAGGAGCTGAAATAATCCTGTTCTCAAAGAGCTGAGTTAGTCTGAATGATTACGGCATTTGTGAGATGACGTATAAAGAACAGGGCACTGACTGAACCCATGTGTTCTACACGTGTTATTTAATTTTCCTTTTTATTAACTGTGGAAAACACGGTTGTATTTTTAGGACAAATGTGAGACCAGGATGCTGCTGCTTGTGGATTTACTTACTCAGCTCCTCTGAGGAGAACATCAGCACTGTGTGGTCTTCATTAACATTCCGGTTGAAATCTATTGAAAGTTCACTTATTCTTTTAGAAAGTTTTTTGATCTCCTGAGTGACAAAAGACAAATAAAAACATCACACACACACACAGACACACACACACACCAGTTTACTGCAACAAACTCATGATACAAATAGAACTGTTCTATAGATATACAGGTAAATGTAATCTCACCTCTTGCACATTAGCAGACAGATGCAGTCCATTTCTTCTACCCAGTTTAATCAGACGCTCCAGAAACCTCCTTGACTCTGGGAATAAATCATTACACCGCCTTTCCTGCCAATATACAGGGGCAATAAATACACATACATGGGCACACCTGCATGCACACGCACATATAAGAAGCCACAAGATGGCAGCGCGGCAGTAGAACGCAGCGGCCACTCTGGAAACAATATGGTGCTATTTACGTTTTTTAGCCTGACTATTGCTAGTACATGGACACCATCGACAGCAGTGTTCATGTATACAACCGCCAGAAGTTAATACAATACAGAAATCAACAGGCTTCGTGACCTCGGCTTGCTGCGGAGACCAGGCCTCCAGTCCTCAGCGTCGCCTGATACTGGGGACCAGGAGAGGGGGTGCCGAAAGCGGTGCTCGAGGAAGCGGAAGCATGATAAGCGTGCAGATGTTAATGCTAGGCTAAAAACAAATCCTAGCCGGCCGGCTCTCCCGTCCATTCTACTTTCTAATGTTTGCTCCCTGGACAACAAACTGGACTACATCCGACTCGAACGCTCTACACTGCAAGAGTTTAGAAACTGCTGTGTCTTTGTTTTCATGGAGACGTGGCTCAGCGACAGAGGTCCGGACACCGCAATTCAGCTAGATGGGCTCACCTCGTTTAGAGCCGACAGCAATGCAGCTCTGTGCGGTAAGGTTCGGGGTAGTGCGGAGCACAGCCCTCACCTCGGCTACTCAGACCACATCTCTGTTATGCTAATTCCAGCATACAGACCACTCGTCAGACTCTAAACATTTACAGCATTTGGCAGACGCCCTTATCCAGAGCGATGTACAGAAGTGCTTAAATCTCTAACATTGAATACATTAATGCTGGATCACTAAGTTACATACTTAAGATACCATGAGTTTAAAACATTTGTTCAAAGTTACAATGAAAAAGTGTCTTTTTTTTAATGCAAAAGATAAGGAAAGAAGTGCTAGTTGAAGTGTTTCCTGAATAAGTAGGTCTTCAACCGCCGCATGAAAATAGCCAGTGACTCAGCTGTCCGGACCTCTAGGGGAAGTTCATTCCACCATCTTGGTGCCAGAACAGAGAAGAGTCTTGTAGTAAACTTACCTCTTACCCTGAGAGATGGTGGGACCAGTGGAACAGTGCTGTAGATCTGAGGGTGTGAGGTGCAGTGTGAGGAGTGATGAGGGCTTTGAGGTAAGAGGGAGATGGTCCATTTTTGGCTTTGTAGGCCAGCATCAGTGTTTTGAATCTGATGTGTTCAGCTACCGGAAGCCAGTGGAGGGATCGCAGCAGTGAGGTGGTGTGGAGAACTTTGGCAGGTTGAACACAAGCCGTGCAGCTGCATTTTGGATCATTTGCAGAGGACGGATTGCGTTCATATGTAGACCTGCCAGTAGTGTGTTACAGTAATCAAGTCTAGAGATGACAAGAGACTGAACAAGTACCTGAGCAGCCTGTGTGGACAAAAATGGCCGAATCCTTCTAATGTTGTAGAGAAGAAACCGACATGAGCGAGTCACATTAGCAACATGAGAGGAAAAGGACAGAGTGTCCATGGTTACCCCAAGGTTGTGAGCTGTGGCTGAAGGGGAGATCAGATCGTTGTGCAAGTATATAGCAAGATCATGACCTGGGGATGAATCACCTGATGATCAGTAGTTCAGTTTTGTTAGGATTGAGCTTTAACTGATGAGCAGTCATCCATGATGATATTTCTGCTAGAAGTGGTAAGAGAACCTGTGTGAAGAAATATCTTCACTAAGAGAGTGAGTATACAGGGAGAAAAGAAGAGGACCAAGTACTGAGCCCTGTGGGACACCAGTGGAGAGTCTGTGTGGAGCAGATGTCACTCCCTTCCATGTTACCTGATATGAGCGTCCTTCCAGGTAGGAAGTGAACCATTCCCAAGCTGATCTACAAATCCCAAGACTCCTGAGGGTGGATAAGAGAATCTTGTGGTTGACCGTATCAAACGCTGCTGAAAGGTCAAGGAGGATAAGGACGGATGACAGTTTGGCTGATGTAGCAGCATGTAGTTTCTCAGAGACATCCAAAAGGGCTGTCTCTGTGGAATGAGCTGCTTTAAAGCCAGACTGTTGGGATCTTGGAGGTTGTTCTGTGAGAGATAGACAGACAGTTGATTATAGACAATGCATTCAAGAATATTTGAAAGAAACGAGAGAAGTGACACCGGTCTGTAGTTACTGATGTCTGATGGATCCAGAGCAGGTTTCTTTAGGATGGGAATAACCCTTGCTCTCTTGAAAGTAGTTGCTACCTGACCAGCTGTTATGGATCTATTGATTATAGTGGTAATGAAGGGCAGAAGGTCTTGTGAGATGGTCTGGAGCATAGTGGAAGGGAGTGGATCCAATGGGCAGGTGGTAGGATTGCAGGACTGGATGAGTTGTAAAATCTCTTCTGCTGCTACAGTTGAGAAATGTGATAACGAAGGATAAACCAGGTCTGAAGCAGGTGAAAACCTGGCCAGCAGGAGCCACCTCTGCTGTTCAGGACTTCTTTGAGTGCACTGACTGGAACAACTTCAGGGAGACTGCAACCAACGACGCCATTAACTTGGAGGAGTACACGGCATCAGTGACCAGCTACATCGGCAAGTGCATTGATGACGTGACCGCCTCCAAGACCATCAGTGGCAGGGCATGTGGCAGGGCATACAGGTGATCACGGACTACAAGACAGCTTCACCTGTCTGTGATAGCGACGCCTCCCTCCCAAATGCGCTGAATGACCTCTACGCTCGGCTTGAAGTGCAAAAAACGTAGCGGCAAGGAAGACCATCCCTCCCCCCAACAATCAGGTACTCTGTCTATCCACTGCCGACGTGAGGAGAACTCTATGCAGAGTTAATCCACGGACGGCTGCTGGACCAGACAACATTCCTGGCAGAGTGGTCAGGGAATGCACAGAACAGCTAGCGGATGTCTTTACGGACATCTTCAACATTTCCTTGAGCAGAGCCGTTGTTCCTACGTGCCTCAAGACAACCACCATCGTTCCCATCCCAAAGAAGTCTACAGTATCCTGCCTCAATGACTATCGTCCTGTTGCACTCACACCTATTGTAATGAAGTGCTTCGAGAAGCTCCTCACGAGGCACATCAAGACCCAATTACCACCCTCACTGGACCCCCTACAGTTCGCGTATCGTCCAAAACGCTCCACGGACAATGCCATTACCATTTAGCCCTCACCCACCCGGACAATAAAGACACGGATGTACAAATGCTGTTCATAGACTTTAGTTCAACACAATCATCCCTCAGCAGCTGATTGAGAAGCTGAGTCAGTCTGGATCAGAACAGCATCTCCAGCACCAGAACACTGAGTACTGGAGCCCCTCAGGGCTGCGTGCTCAGTCCACTTCTGTTTACCTTGCTGACTCACGACTGTGCAGCAACGCACAGATCGAACCATATCATCAAGTTCGCCGATGACACGACGTGGTGGGTCCCATCAGCAAGAACGATGAGTCAGCATACAGAGAGGCGGTGCAACATCTAACTACCTGGTGTAGAGCCAACAACCTGTCTCTGAATGTTGATAAAACCAAAGAGATCTTTGTTGACTTCTCTGGTTGAGACCACTCTCCGCTGAACATCAAAGGATCATCTCACAGAGATGTTCAGCTGTGAATTTATTAGTGTCTGGCTGAAACAGACTTCCTTTAGATGTCCTTGTGTCTGTAATATTTTATGCTGCTTTCTCACCTGTAGTGATAGGAGTCTTTGGAACACGTCTGATCTCATATTCATCTCCACGTCAAACTCAGACAGGCATTTGTCTGCCTCAGTGCTCGCAGATCGCACTTCTTTACATGGGGAGACGTACTGAGGGAAATCCAGCATGTGCCGGGATGCTGAGTGAAAATCACAGTGTCATGAGGCAATAAAGAGGAAAAAAATGATTAGCTGTAAGCAGTGTGTGTGTGTGTGTGTGTGTGTGTGTGTGTGTGTTCAGATTACACACTCACCAGCGTAATCCAGCTTGGCCTCTGCTAGAACCTGCAGCGTGTTCTCATAACACACCTTCTCCACGTCCACTGCAGCCACCGAGTCGTACGCATGTGATATCCTCCGTATCAGCTTCTCTGTCCGCTGCCGAATCTGCTCGGGGCTCAGGTCCCACCTCAGCTCGCTCCGGTTCTCACAGAAACTTGAACAGCTTTTAGCTGAAATATCCAGAGCGTTTATCAGAGTCATTCTGAGCCTTGAGTGGATACCAAACACCCTGAAAAACAGAAAAATCACTTTACAATACCAGGGCTCTCAAGTATCACGCGTTGAGAGTCACAGTCCCTCATGTTGGTCTTTTCTCACGCTCTCCCTCCACACATCGTATTTGTCACGCAGAAAAACTGACTACAGTATTTATCATATATTTAATAAGCCGCAGCACCCAAAACGTATCAGTCCGCACCGCTGTCTCTATGGAACCGGGCAGGAACCAAGCGCGTCTCCCCTGGAGCTCTTAGTCGAGCCTCACACTTATCAGCCAATCAAAACAAGAGGCTACACAACAGCCAATCAGAAAACAGCACTATTGTATCTGGGTAAGATTTAACACAACAACCAATGAAAAAAAAGCAGATCCTGGAATTGTTCATCATCATCATCATCGTTCACCCACAGAGAAAAGCTCTGGAGCTGCGAGCATCACTTTGAGCACAGAGTAAGTCATGATCTCCTGTTGTAATGTTACAACTAATTCACAACTTGTTTGACACAAACAATGACATTGTGACTGCTGTTAGAGACGTTTCCCAGATCATCAGCATCAGTTTTTCATGAGTGTCTGTAACTTAGCCAACAGTTTTACAGCCTGTTTACTGACAACACCTGCTCAGAACATGTAGTCTAGGGCCAGTGGTTCTCAAACTGGGGCCCTGAGATGGTGCCAGGGGCCCCGGCTTTATGACATTTTATAAAATAATGAATTTATCATAAATTAAATCTCAGAAAAATAAAGCTTCTAACCAACAGCACTACACTGTATAATTTAATATGTTTTGTTTAATTCAAATATTCAGTTTTGGAATGTTTTATGTCATAATTTAATTTTTTTTTGGGGGGGGGGGGGGGATATTTAAAATATGTCTCTCTTGCCTGTCTTCAAAACCTGGGAGCCCTGCAATACATTTCTGTTACACAATTAGAACAAGAAAACCCTTTAACAGCATTTATTTTCTAAATGGAAATGTTTCTAATAATGAAACACAGTAGGGTCTACAGAGAACTTTTAAAGGTTCACTCAATGGAATAACTACAGAAGTGTTAAGTGTCAGGTTCAACATTTCTAGTAGTGAATGGTGGAGACCTGTGAGCTGTGACTTCGGCCGTCGCTCACACTCATTCAGTCCAGTGTGTTTTACAGAAACATTAATCACTGAGACTTTTATTCTGTAAAATCATGTTATGGAGGATCTCAATAAGAAAAAAAATAAAAGCTGGAATTTATTCTGTAAAAAGCACATAAATTAAAGTAAAATATAATCATGTTAGAAAACGTGTGTAAATTATATTAACAGAAAAATAATACTACTAACTTAGTAGTAGCAATAATAACATCAAACAACATCAACAACAACAACAACAACAACAACAACAACAACAATAATAATAATAAAATGGAAGTAAATGATTAAAATGTTATGTTTTATATTGGTCTATAAATCAGACAATAATAACACTAATAATGAAGATTATTATAAAACACTGTCACTGTAACATCTCGGTGTTAAATAAACACTAATAATAAATTAAATCCAGCTTTATTCAGTATACAGATTGTTAATCTTATCGAATCCAAATCTGCTAAACAGTCCAATAAAAATGAGCAGTTAAAGGTGTTAATGTGAAGAATGTTATCTGTGTAAAAGCTGATATGAGAAGATAAAGGAGTAAAGTTCAGAAGCTGAAGTGAACCTGAGCTTCTCTTTATGGTTGGGTTCAATTTTAGTGCCTTTAGTCCGTGTGAACCGTCTGTTTGTCTAACAGTCCCAACAGTACCCGTACCCGTACCTGTACCTGTACCTGTACCTGTACCCGTACCTGTACCTGTACCCGTACCCGTACCCGTACCCGAACCCGTACCTGGTCCCGGTTCTGCTCACACACATTCTGAGGAACATCATCTTTTTCTAGCAGCCTTGTGTTTATTAACAGTCCAGATGAACAGAATGGGCGCGTCTCAAATCAACACTTCCTCCCTACAAAGTGCACTAACTCGTCTTTCGGCCATTTCCCAGTAGAACGCTGATTGTGTTGATGTCATGTGATATTGTGACCTGAGTACAGTTATAACTACACATTCAGCTGTTAGGACCCTGAGTAATACTGTAGTTAACTGAGGTCACTGACAGCTTTAATCCTTTTATACAGACACTTCACACTGTACACAATCAGTCTAACTGAATTTACACTTCTTATACACTTAACATTACTGCAAACCAAACATTGGGTTTTACTACATAGAGAAATGTTAATGTAATGTAAAGTGGTAAATATCAGAGGAGTGAGGAATCCTTTCGTACAATAACACATTTTAAATAATGCAGTAGTTCCTGCTGTAAAATAGATTCTGTCACAGCAGTTACCTTCATGTCCTCATTTAACACATCCATATATCTCCTCTTTGTCCTTCCTCTTCAACATCCTTCTACCCTCCTCTGTACATGTCCAAACCATCTCAATCTAGTCTCTCTGTCCTTGTCCCCAAAACAGCCAACCTGAGCTGTCCCTCTGATGTGCTCGTTCCTAATCCTGTCCATCCTCGTCACTCCTAAAGAGAACCTCAACCTCCTCATCTCTGCTACCTCCATCTCTGCCTCATGTCTTTTCCTGACACTTTTCTCCACCCACTCCAACCCACCTGTACTCACCTCTTCACTTCTTTTGTAGTTTCTACTCCAACTCTGCACATCACCCATGTTATTAAAGATCAGCACTAGAACACTTCTCCATTCCTCAGGCATCTTCTCACTCTCTAAAACCCTTTTGAACAATCTAGATGGAAACTCCACTGCTGTCTCTCCTAGACACTTCCACACCTCCACAGGTATGTCCTCTTCACTCTGTGCTGTAATTCCTTGTAGTCCTCTCTACTTTCGTCAGTCCTTTCTATGTTCCATGTCTTTTTATGTAGCCTCTCTCCATGTCTTTTTACGTTATGTAAACTCTTATATGTAACTCTATGTTCCTCTCTCTTCTGGAAATAAGTGTTAACTACAGCCATTTCCATCCGATTAGCATCCATCTGCTTAGCAAAGTCCACCACCATCTGTCCTTCTAGGTTCCTTTCCTTAACACCAAATCTGTCCATCACCTCCTTATCATCTCTGTTCCCCTCACCCATTTGCCCATTGAAGTCTGCTCCAATCACTACTCTCTGCCATCTGGAATAATCTCCATCACCTCATCTAGCTCACTCCAGAACCTCACCTTCTCTTCTAACTCACAGCCTACTTGTGGATCATAACCACTGACCACATTCAACATCCCCCCTTCAATTTCTAACTACAAACTGATGACCCTGTCTGATGCTCTTTAAGCTCTAACACATTCCTCACACACTCATCCTTCAGCATCACTCCTACCCCATTTCTCTTCCTATCCACACCATAATAAAACAGTTTGTACCCCCCCCTCCCCTCCAGTACTACGCATTACTATGCAGTCTTTCCTATCGCAACCCCCTCTATTTAGCTGGGGTTAGGACCAGCACAGAAATCACTGACTTGCAACCCTGTGGACCTAGATGATGATGTCTTACATGAGAACCTTTAGCTATAGCATGTGTGTGTTAAGATAGATAGTTAAATTAATGAAGTAATGATTATAAAAAAATGAATAAAACATGCTGTGGTGTAAATATCTCATTTGTTTGGTTTGAATAAATCACAGAATGATTAAGTTTGATGTACTGAGGCTTAAGTTTGCTAACAGTTATTAACAGTTATTGACATTAAAGCCAGCAGGGTGACATGGCAGGACATTTCTAGTTTAACGTGACGTGACATACGGCTAAGTACGGTGACCCTGACTCAGAATTCGTTCTATGCATTTAACCCATCCAAAGTACACACACACAGCAGTGAACACACACACACACCGTGAACACACACCTGGAGCAGTGGGCAGCCATTTATGCTGCGGCGCCCGGGGAGCAGTTGGGGGGGCTTCGGTGCCTTGCTCAGGGGCACCTCAGTCGTGGTATTTCCGGCCCGAGACTCGAACCCACAACCTTAGGGTCAGGAGTCAGACTCTCTAACCATCAGGCCACACAGTAATAAACGTAACGGTGTAGAGACGTTCACCTTTAATGCTTCTTTGACAATAAAATCATATTAAATGTGGAGTAAGAGTCAGTAGTGTGTACTGAACGCATCCCATAATGTCTTATTCCTTTTACACCTCTGCATTTCATCAACAATTACAAGTAATTATTAATTAAAGGAGGGCAGATCAAACATTTTTATATACATTTATAGTTACTTTTAATGTAACAGCTCCTGCTCTCATGTACAAAACACCCTTCCATCAGCTCTCTCTCTCTCTCTCTCTCTCTCTCTCTTTAAGTTAATACATTTAAATAAAAATGTCACACCTTTATCTCACTCGACATGGAGACTCCTTACACACATGCTACAGAAACGCATTTCTCCTCACAGATCAACAATTACACACTTTCATTAACCAGTTCACGTGGAGTTTGTTCTGTACACGTCCCTGTGAACACACTGTTACTATGGAAACCATAAGGTATCGGAGGGAGTCATTAATTCAAATTCAGGTTTATTTGTATGGAGCTTTTACCAAGTGACATCTTCTCAGAGCAGCTTTACAGAACATAAACATAGAACAAAAGGTTATTATAAAGAATAATATAAAGATTAATATAATACAAAAGTTAAATGTGTATGTGTTTATCTCCAATGAGCAAGTCTGAGGTGACTCAGGTGACTGTGGGGAGGAAAAAGTCCCTTAGATGGTAAAGGAAGGAACCTTGAGAGGAACCAGACTCAAAGGGGAACCTCATCCTCATCTGGGTGACACTGGGGGTGTGATTATAAATATACAGTCTGATAAATGTTGTGTTGGTGTAAAAGATCACATGGAGTTCACATCTCCTCTTTAGTATGTCTGAATATATATAAAGCTGCTCTACAGTCAGAGCTGCTGTTAAAGAGAATTAATCAACACCTACATTCATCTATATGTTTAGTGTCAAACCACTTAGGAAGCTGGAAGTATCTGAACTTCGATTTGGGACGCGCCCATCTGCTAATTCTTTGGGAAAGGGAGTCGCGCATGCGCAGTGTGCAGTCGCGCTGTTTTGCAGAGTGGCTGTGACGCGGTGGTCTATATTTCAGGGCTGCTGGTGGATTGTGCAGGTAGGTGGGCGGGGAGGAGGGAGGGGGGAGCAGCACCACCACCACAACAATAACAACAACAACAACAACAACAACAATGTCGCTGTATTTACAATCTGAGCAGCAGGGATGCGGTGTGTTTATTAGAAAAGGGGATGGATGTTTTATCATGTATCTCTCTCACACACACATACACACACAAACACACACACACACGCATACATACACATACACACGCATACATACACATACACACACATACACGCACACACATACACACACACAAATTCACACACACAAACACACATACACACACATACACACACAAACACACACACACACACACATACACATATACACACACAGACACACACACACACACACATCCTCCGGCAGGTTCATAAGAACCCTCTACTAATGCATTATGGTGCACTTTGTGTTCATTTACAAGCTCTGGTGTTATTATGCATGATCTAGGGAAAATTCTCCAAACCCTCCATCACGTCACATCAGTGTCATCACGTGCATGGGGTACAAATGTGTGTTTAAGACACGTTTCTATGAGGGAGGTTTAAATGTTGTTAGTCAGTGTTGTGTGTAATAAAAGTGTTGTGTTTCTTCTGCATGTGATTAGTCAGCTGTTATGTAATGTGTGTGTAATGTGTGTGTAATGTGTGATGTAGATAGAGTTATATACTGTACACGTGCACACACATCACACATCAGTCCTGTTCACAAACCTTCACAACAACAGTAGGTCTGAAAAGCCTACATCATTAATAAGAGCTCTACAATGAGACATGACAATCTGAATGCAATGTGTAGAACATTTACATTGTGGAGGAGTCGAGACACCAAGCTCATTTATTCAGGCATAAAAATCACACCTGAGACCAGGTGATAGTCTGTAAAGTCATCCTGGTGTTTGCTGGTGCTGTAAGGAACAAACACTGATGATCTGGATGTACTAATGATCTCACACACACACACACACACACACACACACACACACAGTGTATTAGTGAGAAAGGAGCAATGAACTGTTGCATGTAATAGAGAAAAAGATAGATAGATAGATAGATAGATAGAGAGAGAGAGAGAGAGAGAGAGTTCACTTCAGTTTACGTCACTTCAGCAAGCACTGAGCACTACACTCTGCTCGTACTACTGTGTGTGTTCATGCCTCTCATCTTCAAGCTCTCTATTAAAAACAAACAGACAAGTTTCAGTCATTTCTGTTCTTTTTCTTTCTATTAACCGAACACTTTAACAGTGTTTACACTGAGTGTTTAAGTCAATCCGTGTTTATTTCCCACCTCTCTACCTCCTCAGAGTTCTCTTGGACAGCATGGCTGTGGAAAAGCGCTTGGCGTATTCCATCGTGCAGTTCCTCAGAGACCAGACACATTCAGGGTCACTGAACTCTGACGAACAGGAAAGCCTTGAAGGTAACGGCCCAGAGTCGGGCTTCGAAACATGTTCAGTACACAGTTCTAAAGTTTAACATTTAGTAATTGGGGTGGGGGTGGGGTGGGGTGGGGGGTATCCTGCGTCCTGAATCTTAACACGGACATGAACATTCCTTAAATATTCAGGAGTAAGTGTTCAGGATTAAGAGGAATGAATTTTAATGGTTTTAATCTTTAATCGCTGTCTTTAGATGATAAATAAATTGAGGTGTTGATGAGAAAGTCTGATGTTAGTGTTTGTTCTCTTTCAGTCGCAATACAGTGTTTAGAGACGACGTTTAAGTTCAGCTCCAGTGATGCTCAGCTCGCAGCTACACAACCTCTCACTGAGATCTTCCTCAACGCTCTGCTCAAGGTCAAACACCAGCACATAGCTATTTATCTGTCCATGCATCTGTCCATCCGTCCATCCGTCTATCTATCTATCTATCTATCTATCTATCTATCTATCTATCTATCTATCTATCTATCTATCTATCTATCTATCACACACACAGCTGTACACTGTTTTTTTTCATTGTTTATTTCTTCTGTTCTTTCCTTTTCCCTTCTTTTCTCTTTCTTTATTTCTCTCCATTTCTTCTTCTCATATCGTCCATGATCTTTCTAACCCAAGCCGTGTTCTTGTCCTTCTAAAAATTCAAATCCATAGAATGACATCGTCGTGTCTCCGTCTGCTGAAGACATGGAGAGAGCCGAGCAGCTGAAAAATGAAGGCATGTGACATTCACTGATCTGAGATACAACATGTGTGACGTTGTGTTGTGTGTGTTGTGTGTGTTGTGTGTGTTGTGTCACATTTCTCAGGCATTAAGTGTAGTTGAATGTATAGATGTGTAATTGTGATTTTGTAATTGTGTAAGTGTAGTTCTGTAAGTGTAGTTTAGTTGTTGTAGAGGTAGCTGTATGTTTGTGTAGATGTAGCTGTACGATTGTGTAGATGTAGCTGTACGTTTGTGTAGATGTAGCTGTACGATTGTGTAGATGTAGCTGTACGATTGTGTAGATGTAGCTGTACGTTTGTGTAGATGTAGCTGTACGATTGTGTAGATGTAGCTGTATGTTTGTGTAGATGTAGCTGTATGATTGTGTAGATGTAGCTGTACGTTTGTGTAGATGTAGCTGTACGATTGTGTAGATGTAGCTGTATGATTGTGTAGTTGTAGCTGTACGATTGTGTAGATGTAGCTGTACGATTGTGTAGATGTAGCTGTATGATTGTGTAGATGTAGCTGTACGTTTGTGTAGATGTTGCTGTACATTTGTGTAGATGTAGCTGTACGATTGTGTAGATGTAGCTGTACGTTTGTGTAGATGTTGCTGTACGTTTGTGTAGATGTAGCTGTACGTTTGTGTAGATGTAGCTGTACGATTGTGTAGATGTAGCTGTACGTTTGTGTAGATGTAGCTGTACGTGTTTGTAGATGTAGCTGTACGATTGTGTAGATGTAGCTGTACGTTTGTGTAGATGTAGCTGTACGATTGTGTAGATGTAGCTGTACGTTTGTGTAGATGTAGCTGTACGATTGTGTAGATGTAGCTGTACGATTGTGTAGATGTAGCTGTACGATTGTGTAGATGTAGCTGTACGTTTGTGTAGATGTAGCTGTACGATTGTGTAGATGTAGCTGTACGTTTGTGTAGATGTAGCTGTACGTTTGTGTAGATGTAGCTGTACGATTGTGTAGATGTAGCTGTACGTTTGTGTAGATGTAGCTGTACGATTGTGTAGATGTAGCTGTACGTTTGTGTAGATGTAGCTGTACGATTGTGTAGATGTAGCTGTACGATTGTGTAGATGTAGCTGTACGTTTGTGTAGATGTAGCTGTACGATTGTGTAGATGTAGCTGTACGATTGTGTAGATGTAGCTGTACGTTTGTGTAGATGTAGCTGTACGATTGTGTAGATGTAGCTGTATGTTTGTGTAGATGTAGCTGTATGATTGTGTAGATGTAGCTGTACGTTTGTGTAGATGTAGCTGTACGATTGTGTAGATGTAGCTGTATGATTGTGTAGTTGTAGCTGTACGATTGTGTAGATGTAGCTGTACGATTGTGTAGATGTAGCTGTATGATTGTGTAGATGTAGCTGTACGTTTGTGTAGATGTTGCTGTACATTTGTGTAGATGTAGCTGTACGATTGTGTAGATGTAGCTGTACGATTGTGTAGATGTAGCTGTATGATTGTGTAGATGTAGCTGTACGTTTGTGTAGATGTTGCTGTACGTTTGTGTAGATGTAGCTGTATGATTGTGTAGATGTAGCTGTACGTTTGTGTAGATGTTGCTGTACGTTTGTGTAGATGTAGCTGTACGTTTGTGTAGATGTAGCTGTACGATTGTGTAGATGTAGCTGTACGATTGTGTAGATGTAGCTGTACGTTTGTGTAGATGTTGCTGTACGTTTGTGTAGATGTAGCTGTACGATTGTGTAGATGTAGCTGTACGATTGTGTAGATGTAGCTGTACGATTGTGTAGATGTAGCTGTACGTTTGTGTAGATGTAGCTGTACGTTTGTGTAGATGTAGCTGTACGTTTGTGTAGATGTAGCTTTACGATTGTGTAGATGTTGCTGTACGTTTGTGTAGATGTAGCTGTCCGATTGTGTAGATGTAGCTGTACGTTTGTGTAGATGTTGCTGTACGTTTGTGTAGATGTAGCTGTACGTTTGTGTAGATGTAGCTGTACGATTGTGTAGATGTTGCTGTACGTTTGTGTAGATGTAGCTGTACGATTGTGTAGATGTAGCTGTACGATTGTGTAGATGTAGCTGTACGATTGTGTAGATGTAGCTGTACGTTTGTGTAGATGTAGCTGTACGTTTGTGTAGATGTAGCTGTACGATTGTGTAGATGTACCTGTACGTTTGTGTAGATGTAGCTGTATGTTTGTGTAGATGTAGCTGTACGATTGTGTAGATGTAGCTGTATGATTGTGTAGATGTAGCTGTACGTTTGTGTAGATGTAGCTGTACAGTTGTGTAGATGTAGCTGTATGATTGTGTAGATGTAGCTGTACGTTTGTGTAGATGTAGCTGTACGATTGTGTAGATGTAGCTGTACGTTTGTGTAGATGTAGCTGTACGATTGTGTAGATGTAGCTGTACGTTTGTGTAGATGTAGCTGTACGATTGTGTAGATGTAGCTGTATGATTGTGTAGTTGTAGCTGTACGATTGTGTAGATGTAGCTGTACGATTGTGTAGATGTAGCTGTATGATTGTGTAGATGTAGCTGTACGTTTGTGTAGATGTTGCTGTACGTTTGTGTAGATGTAGCTGTATGATTGTGTAGATGTAGCTGTACGTTTGTGTAGATGTTGCTGTACGTTTGTGTAGATGTAGCTGTACGTTTGTGTAGATGTAGCTGTACGATTGTGTAGATGTAGCTGTACGATTGTGTAGATGTAGCTGTACGTTTGTGTAGATGTTGCTGTACGTTTGTGTAGATGTAGCTGTACGATTGTGTAGATGTAGCTGTACGATTGTGTAGATGTAGCTGTACGATTGTGTAGATGTAGCTGTACGTTTGTGTAGATGTAGCTGTACGTTTGTGTAGATGTAGCTGTACGTTTGTGTAGATGTAGCTTTACGATTGTGTAGATGTTGCTGTACGTTTGTGTAGATGTAGCTGTCCGATTGTGTAGATGTAGCTGTACGTTTGTGTAGATGTTGCTGTACGTTTGTGTAGATGTAGCTGTACGTTTGTGTAGATGTAGCTGTACGATTGTGTAGATGTTGCTGTACGTTTGTGTAGATGTAGCTGTACGATTGTGTAGATGTAGCTGTACGATTGTGTAGATGTAGCTGTACGATTGTGTAGATGTAGCTGTACGTTTGTGTAGATGTAGCTGTACGTTTGTGTAGATGTTGCTGTACGTTTGTGTAGATGTAGCTGTACGTTTGTGTAGATGTTGCTGTACGTTTGTGTAGATGTAGCTGTACGATTGTGTAGATGTAGCTGTACGATTGTGTAGATGTAGCTGTACGATTGTGTAGATGTAGCTGTACGTTTGTGTAGATGTAGCTGTACGTTTGTGTAGATGTAGCTTTACGATTGTGTAGATGTTGCTGTACGTTTGTGTAGATGTAGCTGTACGATTGTGTAGATGTAGCTGTACGTTTGTGTAGATGTTGCTGTACGTTTGTGTAGATGTAGCTGTACGTTTGTGTAGATGTAGCTGTACGATTGTGTAGATGTAGCTGTACGATTGTGTAGATGTAGCTGTACGATTGTGTAGATGTAGCTGTACGATTGTGTAGATGTAGCTGTACGATTGTGTAGATGTAGCTGTACGATTGTGTAGATGTAGCTGTACGATTGTGTAGATGTAGCTGTACGATTGTGTAGATGTAGCTGTACGATTGTGTAGATGTAGCTGTACGATTGTGTAGATGTAGCTGTACGTTTGTGTAGATGTAGCTGTACGTTTGTGTAGATGTAGCTGTATGATTGTGTAGATGTAGCTGTACGATTGTGTAGATGTAGCTGTACGATTGTGTAGATGTAGCTGTATGATTGTGTAGATGTAGCTGTATGATTGTGTAGATGTAGCTGTACGATTGTGTAGATGTAGCTGTATGATTGTGTAGATGTTGCTGTACGTTTGTGTAGATGTAGCTGTATGATTGTGTAGATGTAGCTGTATGATTGTGTAGATGTTGCTGTACGTTTGTGTAGATGTTGCTGTACGTTTGTGTAGATGTAGCTGTACGATTGTGTAGATGTAGCTGTACGTTTGTGTAGATGTAGCTGTACGTTTGTGTAGATGTAGCTGTATGATTGTGTAGATGTAGCTGTACGATTGTGTAGATGTAGCTGTACGATTGTGTAGATGTAGCTGTACGATTGTGTAGATGTAGCTGTATGATTGTGTAGATGTAGCTGTATGATTGTGTAGATGTAGCTGTACGATTGTGTAGATGTAGCTGTACGTTTGTGTAGATGTAGCTGTACGATTGTGTAGATGTAGCTGTACGATTGTGTAGATGTAGCTGTACGATTGTGTAGATGTAGCTGTATGATTGTGTAGATGTAGCTGTACGATTGTGTAGATGTAGCTTCTGTAATAAAACTGCTTGTTTTTCAGGAAACAATCACATGAGGGAGGAAAACCACAGCTGTGCACTGGACTGTTACACAAAAGCCATCCATTTGGACCAAAGAAATGCAGTTTACTTTTGTAACAGGTGAGAAAACACACACAGAGACATATTGAGACACACACGGAGACACACTGAGTTACACACTGAGACACACTGAGTTACACACTGAGACACACACTGAGACACACACTGAGACACACACTGAGACACACACTGAGTTAAACACTGAGTTACACACTGAGTTACACACTGAGACACACTGAGACACACTGAGACATACTGAGTTACACACTGAGACACACTGAGACACACACTGAGACACACACTGAGACACACTGAGTTACACACTGAGACACACTGAGTTACACACTGAGACACACTGAGTTACACACTGAGACACACTGAGACATACTGAGTTACACACTGAGTTACACACTAAGTTACACACTGAGACACACTAAGTTACACACTGAGACACACTGAGACACACCCTGAGACACACACTGAGACACACTGAGACACACACTGAGACACACTGAGACACACTGAGACACACCCTGAGACACACACTGAGACACACACTGAGACACACTGAGACACACACTGAGACACACTGAGACACACTGAGACATACTGAGTTACACACTGAGTTACACACTAAGTTACACACTGAGACACACACTGAGACACACTGAGACACACTGAGACACACTGAGTTATACACTTCACTCCAGAGCTTCATGTCATCATAAATAAATTAAACAGGAAGTGATGTAATCAGTTCCATTCTCACTGACCTGTTGTGTGTGTTTCAGGGCTGCAGCACACAGTAAACTGGGAAATTACACAGAAGCGATTGGAGACTGTGAGCGTGCCATCGCATTCGATCCCACATACAGTAAAGCTTACGGACGAATGGGGTGAGCAGGTCACGCCTCTGTATTTACATTTCACTACAGCGTACACACTAAGCTGTGTGTTATTAGTTACAGATACCACACAGGTCACTCAGAAGATGTAGAATTACTGACTGTTGCACTGTACAAAGTATTGGCACCCTTCCTTCCGGTCCATCAGCAGAGATGAAGCAGGCAGTGATTTATAGAGCACTTATAATGATTAAAACTCCTCCAACAGCCAATCAGAACAGGCTAGAATAAAGTTAACACCCGACACTAGGGGGCGATATTCAAAGTTTGCGAGCTAAAGTGTTTATGTGAGAAAACATGAGATGTGAGGCTTCATATTCAGATTAACTTTACCTGCATGTAGCTCTCACACCTCTGAGGTGTTCACTGATGCCATAACGTAAACTATATGATCATACTTTTTCCCTCAGTTCTGATTTGTCAATTGATGAAATATCGAGGCACACCTCTGCTTTAGATAGGCTTTTCTGTCTGCATGCGCCGCACTCAAACACAAGTCCTATACAGCAGTAGTGTATTAGTGTACAGTAGTAAACAGTATGGTACAGTAGTGTAGTAGTGTACAGAAGTGTATTAGTGTACAGTAGTGTATTAGTGTACAGTAGTAAACAGTATGGTACAGTAGTGTAGTAGTGTACAGAAGTGTATTAGTGTACAGTAGTGTATTAGTGTACAGTAGTAAACAGTATGGTACAGTACTGTAGTAGTGTACAGTAGTGTATTAGTGTACAGTAGTGTATTAGTGTACAGTAGTAAACAGTATGGTACAGTAGTGTAGTAGTGTACAGTAGTGTATTAGTGTACAGTAGTGTATTAGTGTACAGTAGTAAACAGTATGGTACAGTAGTGTATTAGTGTACAGTAGTAAACAGTATGGTACAGTAGTGTACAGTAGTAAACAGTATGGTACAGTAGTGTAGTAGTGTACAGTAGTGTATTAGTGTACAGTAGTGTATTAGTGTACAGTAGTAAACAGTATGGTACAGTAGTGTAGTAGTGTACAGAAGTGGATTAGTGTACAGTAGTAAACAGTATGGTACAGTAGTGTAGTAGTGTACAGTAGTGTAGTAGTGTACAGTAGTAAACAGTATGGTACAGTAGTGTAGTAGTGTACAGAATGTAGTAGTTTATAGTAGTATACAGTAATGTACAGAAATGTACAGCAGTGTAGAGCAGTATACATTAGTGTAGTAGTTTACAGCAGTATGAAGTAGAGTATAGTAGTATGCATTAGTGTACAGCAGTGTACAGTTGTATACAGTAGTGTACAGTACAGTAGTATACAGCTGTTTAAAAATATTTACAGTAGTGTACAGTAGTGTACAGTAATATACAGTAGTGTACAGTAGTGTACAGTAATATACAGTAGTGTACAGTACTGTATAGTAGTTTACAGAACTGTAGTGTAGTAGTGTACAGTAGTATACAGAATTGTACAGTAGTGTACAGCAGTGTAGCATAATATACATTAGTTTAGTAGTATGCATGAGTGTACAAAGGTGTACAGTAGTATACAGTTGTTTACAAATGTGTACAGTAGTGCACAGTAGTGTACAGTAATATACAGTAGTGTATAGTAGTGTACAGAACTATAGTATAGTAGTGTATAGTAGTGTATTAGTGTAGTAGTATACAGTAGTGTAAAGTATTGTAGTAGTATACAGTAGTATACAGAATTGTACAGTAGTATACATTAGTGTAGTAGTGAACAGTAGTGTAGAAGAATGTACAGTAGTATATAGTAGTGTATGGAAGTGTATTAGTGTACCGTATTGTACAGTAGTGTATTAGTGTACAGTAGTATACAGTAAGGTACAGTAGAGTACAGTAATATACAGTAGTGTCCAGTAGTGTACTAGTGTACAGTGGGTACAGTAATGTATTAGGGCACAGTAGTGTACAGTAGTATACTGTTGTTTACTCATGTGCACAGTAGTGTTCAGTAGTGTACAGTAGTGTATTAGTGTACAGTAGTGTACAGACGTGTACAGTAGTGTGTAACAGAGTGATAGAATCTTTAGCTGTGACATTTCTGCAGTTATAACAGGTTTCTTCTTGGTTTGAAGATTAGCGCTGGCTGCCATGGGCAAGTTTCCAGAGGCCATCAATTACTTTAAGAAGGCGCTGGTACTGGACCCGGAAAATGACACCTACAAATCCAACTTAAAGACCGCTGAGCAAAAGAAGACAGAAACCTCGAGCTCGGTGAGTGGAACACACTGGAATCATCGAAGTGTCTGAAAGATTAGATTTGGTGCTATAATGTACTGACGTAATCAGTCTGTGGAATGTTGCATGCAGTTATACACATCAGGTGTTTGTGTGTGTGTGTGTGTGTGTGTGTGTGTGTTCGTGTATTAAACATGTTGTTGTAGTTTGTTTGGTGAACGTGTGTGTTTGGTGAATGTGTATCCTCAGACGGTGTCCAGACTGGGCTTCGACATGGCGAGTCTCATCAACAACCCAGCGTTCATAAGCATGGTAAGCAGCAGCGGTGTTCATAGCAGCTTTATAGGTCTTGTATCACTGTAAACTTCACAGTGTGTCACAAATTGACGTTCCGTTCCAGCCGTGCCACTGTTTAACACAGACGGGTTTTGGATGTTTAGAACGTGTGGCTCCACAGCGGAACTGTCGTCTATTGTTAGAACAAACTCCACGTTTGCAGATCACCAGTTAAACGTAGAGGCTGTAACATGATCGTGACCTGACACTGACCTGAATGACCTGAGTACTGACTGCTGAGTGACGAGGAGCTCCACAGCTGCTCACTGTCTGGATCTCAGTACCATGAAATGCTCTTCTGACATCTACTTTAGATTGTAATAAACTGAGAGAGGATTTGGAGTCATTAGTTACCTGTGTGGGCCTCAGAGTTACTGGAGCTGTCACTCTGTCATTCTACTTCTGTTTCTTCAATATAACTCTGCAACCTCTGCATTCCATCTTGATTATATCATGTAAAGAAATAAAATGAGATGTAAATATCACCAGCTAATAAACATTTTAAAGGTTTAGTCACAGACTCGAGCCACTGAGATGATAAAGCTTCTCTTTTCTCTACATTAACACAGCCGTCGTATTTACAGTTAACAACCAGTACAAATGAACGAGAGCACAGAACAAGAAAGATCAGGAACATGCAGCATGTGAAAGCTCTGTACTCTTATGGAGGTGTTAATTATGGAGGTGTTAATTATGGAAGTGTTAATTGCAGAAGTGTTAAGTGCGGAGTTATTAACCGTGTTTCATCACGTGCCCTTGTTTGATTTAATCCCCCATTCTAACTGAATTCTCTGGATTATTGTTTTTCTGCAGGAACCAGTGTCTGATTCTCGTCTGTTCTCCATGTCCGATTCTCGTCTGTTCCGAGTCTGATCCTCTTCTGTTCCGTGTCTGATTCTCGTCTGTTCCGAGTCTGATCCTCTTCTGTTCCCTGTGTCTGATTCTCGTCTGTTCCCCGTGTCTGATTCTCGACTGTTACCAGTATTTGATGCTCGTTTGATCCCTGTGTCTGATTCTCATCTGTTCTCCATGTCTGATTCTTGTCTGTTACCAGTGACTGATTCTCGTCTGTTCCCTATGTCTGATTCTTGTCTGTTCCCCGTGTCTGATTCTCATCTGTTCTCCATGTCTGATTCTTGTCTGTACTCCATGTCTGATTCTCGTCTGTTCCGAGTCTGATCCTCTTCTGTTCCCTGTGTCTGATTCTCGTCTGTTACCAGTATTTGATGCTCGTTTGATCCCTGTGTCTGATTCTTGTCTGTTCTCCATGTCTGATTCTCATCTGTTCTCCATGTCTGATTCTTGTCTGTACTCCATGTCTGATTCTCGTCTGTTCCGAGTCTGATTCTCTTCTGTTCCCTGTGCCTGATTCTTGTCTGTTACCAGTGTCTGATTCTCGTCTGTTCCCCGTGTCTGATTCTCGTTTGATCCCTGTGTCTGATTCTCGACTGTTACCAGTGTTTGATGCTCGTCTGATCTCCGTGTCTGATTCTCATCTGATCCCTGTGTCTGATTCTCATCTGTTCCTAGTGTCTGATGCTCGTCTGATCTCCGTGTCTGTTTGTTGTCTGATCCCCGTGTCTGATTCTCATATGATCCCTGTGTCTGATTCTCGTCTGATCTGTGTCTGATTCTCGTTTGATCCCCGTATCTGATTGTCATCTGTTCCACATGTCTGATTCTTGTCTGATCTCCGTGTCTGATTCTCGTTTGATCCCCGTGTCTGATTGTCATCTGTTCCATATGTCTGATTCTCGTTTGATCCCTGTGTCTGATTGTCATCTGTTTCCCGTGTCTGATTCTCGTCTGATCCCCGTGTCTGAAACGTGATGTATAAGTGTATATGACATGACACACTCCTGAGGCTGTGTCTCCATTACATTTGCATTTGTTTATTTCCTTTCTGTCGGTCTCCAGGCTGCCAGCGTGATGCAGAACCAGCAGGTTCAGCAGCTGTAAGTGCTTCATGATCATCTTTATTCTCAGTGTTGATGTTGTGTTCAGCAGATTTAAAGACATTCGTTAATGAGTGAGTGTTAACTCCAGACTCAGCAGCAGAGTCTCAGAGTACAGAACCGTGTTGTGTGGAATAACATGTTGGAATGTCTGTCAGGATGTCGGGAATGATGTCGAGCGCAGTGAGAGGTCCAGCAGCAGGAGTCGGAGGGATGTCGGATATCTCCAGTCTGATTGAAGCGTAAGTGTTGATTTCTCCATCTGCAGATCTGAGGAACTCTTTACAGACTGAAGTCACAGTCACCACATTAACACCAGAACACCTTCAACTGCTCACCAGACTAAACATCTGCTGAGAGCATCTTCACTTTTAACTCCACTTTATACATTACTGTGGCTTTAAATTTAATTAAATACCTCTCTCGCTCTCTCTCTTGTTCTTTCTCTCTCTCTCTCTCTCTCTCCCTCTCTCTCTCTCTCTCTCTCTCTCTTTCAGTGGGCAGCAGTTTGCTCAGCAGATTCAGCAGCAGAACCCAGAGTTGATAGAACAGTTGAGGAACCACATCCGCAGTCAGTCATTCAGTGGCAGTCCTGAGGAACGCTCCTGATCAGAGCGCTGGTGTGTGTGTGAGTGAAGAGAGAGAGAGCGAGAGCGAGAGCGAGAGAGAGCGAGAGAGAGAGAGAGAGAGCGAGAGAGAGAGATCAAGAGAGAGAGAGAGAGAGAGAGGCATGGCACTTTATTTGGATCTGAGAACACGGGTGTAAATACTTTCACACCAAATGACTTTCCTCACTAATCAGCGTGAGCTCCTAATGTTCTAGAGTTCTAAAGGTTCTCAGTTAGATGCTGTATTTATTCAAGTCAAAATCGTATTCATTAAACATCTCGCTTCTGTTTCAGCTCTAACTGTCTGATCTATAATCTAAAGTGAGATTTCCACCAATCACAGACAGTCTGATAATATCTACCAATGATGTGATGAAGATAATTAGACCTGCATAGCAACACACAGGCGATTGGACGTCGAAGTGTTGTGTGATTTTACAGTGAATTAAAGGTGCAGTGTGATTATTATGAAGAGTTCTTGTTTGGCTACAAAATGAAAGAAGAAACTCCAGAAACGGTGAAGATGCGGAACAGTGTGTTTACATTCCTTACAGTGATCAGACTTTCTTTCCCACTCTTCTCCTTGTGTGTGTTTCTGGTCTGTTTCTTGCCAACTGATGATCTACAGGTTCTGTGTTTATCGTCCTGGACATACAGTGATCCTCAAAACCTGCTCCTGGTCTCCTGAACCGTCTGAGATCTGATATCGTGCTCTAACACTGTCAGTAAACTAGTGTGTGATTAGATTCTGTTTGGATTTATTAAACACTTACACAGATTTAAAAACACCAAATAAACCAGTTTGATTTGTGATTCTTAATCAAATCGAATGTTTATCCTGCTGGATTGATTCATCTGAAAGTGAATCAGTTAAACTGACTCGTGTGCTGTGTTCAGTTCAGCAGAAGCAGTGATGAGGTCATTGATGAGGTCACAGCATCGATGACACAGTTTTTCAGCATGTTATGTTGATCTTAGTTACAGTAAGACGTGCTGTGGATGTTTAGGCGACTCTGTACATGATGTTAAATTTATTCTGCATGCTCTAGAACCAGAGTGTCTGATCTCTAGAACAGAAGATGCCTGTAAACACTGAGAAACAGAAAATAAATCACAGCTGAATAAATGTCACATGAATTTATTGTGTTTCTTCAGCAAACCACCAAGTCTGTGATAAAATATGAATTATTTATCCTATTTATCCTGTTTACAGATTTATATATTTACGAAATTTGCGTCTCGTTATCAGTTATGGAACAAACAGTGCTTCAGTGTGCTTTCAATGAACAATCATCTAATTCTACAATAACTTACTGTGGTAAAGGTGTTAAAGGTGCAGCGTGTAATGCTTAAAGTTCTTTTAGATCTGGAACAAGTCTAGAATCTTGGGATACGTTACAAATCTTCCGAAGTCGCCGTCCCTGCACTGAAATTGGTGAAGCCCCGCCCACTCCCACTGGTGACAGACAGTTTTAACCAAGGGGGCGGAGTTTCCCTCCCAGGCAGCAGAGGGCTGTAAACATTATAGAAAGCTGCTTTAAAGACTGCTGAGATTTCACTCACTCATTCATTCATCTTCTACCGCTTATCCGAACTACCTCGGGTCACGGGGAGCCTGTGCCTATCTCAGGCGTCATCGGGCATCAAGGCAGGATACACCCTGGACGGAGTGCCAACCCATCACAGGGCACACACACACACACACACACTCTCATTCACTCACACAATCACACACTACGGACAATTTTCCAGAGATGCCAATCAACCTACCATGCATGTCTTTGGACCGGGGGAGGAAACCGGAGTACCCGGAGGAAACCCCCGAGGCACGGGGAGAACATGCAAACTCCACACACACAAGGTGGAGGTGGGAATCGAACCCCCAACCCTGGAGGTGTGAGGTGAACGTGCTAACCACTAAGCCACCGTGACCCCCTATTGAGATTTATTCTGAGGAAAACAATAACGTGTGTTTACAGCTATTTAAAATAAGCTCAACAGCCTCATCTTTATCTAGTCCTTCTCTGACCGGGTTCCTCAGTGATGTGGACGTTATAAAGACTCTGTGTCTACAGGTTTGAGTCGTATTTAGAGGACAGTTCTCTCTTTTATTAACATATACACACTTAAAATCTGAAGCAGGCTTTAAAAGCACATATTTTAAAAGAAGAAAATCAGCTGATGTGTAAAAAGTGGTGATGCGGTTGGTCTGTGGAGGTTTAGGTGACCAGTACAGGACGTCAGAGCAGCCTCAGGTCTCAGGGTTCAGGTACGGACACACCACACACACCTGAGCGATGTCATCATACTCGTATGTCCGTTTCAGGAAAGTGTCTGTGAGCCTCAGACCTGATATACTCTGAAACACAACACACAACACACACACATTTAAAACAACGAATACATAAAGTCTTAAACATAAAGTGTGTGTGTTACGTGTATTTATCATCTTACGTGCTAAGCTGTGTGTAAAATGTGAAACTGCACTGTAACTGCACAGCTTTTACAAAACAACTATTTATTCTTACAAAACTTTTACATTACAGTTTAGTGGTGAGTTAAAAAAAAGTAATAAACACTGCGTGTGTGTGTGTGTGTGAGAGAGAGAGAGAGAGACAGTACTGTCATCATTCTGTAGTCAGTATTTAAAACAAAACAAAAGCCTTTGAACAGTGATTTAGACTCATGGTAGGGCTGGGCGATACGGCTGAAAACTGTATCACGATATCAGTGTTTCATTTCGGTTCGATATCGATAATTATTGATATTGTTTATGACCCATTTAAAATAAGGACCAGGAGAAAAATCTATTACATTTAAACCTTTTTATTTTAAACTTTTTAAACCTCAGTTATTAAGACACATCTGCTGCTTGTGCAGTGTTGCAGCTACAGATGTTGTTGGTTGAATACGGCTGTGCACCAAAGGGTGTGTGAGGCTAAAGTGGTAAAACAAGTTTGTGGTATTACTGGGGTCTTGGCGGGGACGACGGTCTTGTGTAATGTGCAGACGACGTTGGTGTGACTGCAATCAGACTTATAATATCCAAAACACTGCCATACTGGCGCGCTGACTTCCTCTTTTATTTACAATTTCTTCGCTCGCTGTGGCTCATTTTCTGCTCATCAGTCGCCGGTTACTGAAGAGGAATCCAGCAGACTGGCACGAGACGACGATATGGTGCAACCAAACTTGATACTGTTACATGATTGGCTGTTAGTGTGTCACTCCCTACGTTGCTAGGTTACCAGAGAGCGAGTGCCTTCGTTAATGCAACCAAACTTGCTTCGACAACCTCTGTTTTCTTCTGACGAAGAAAGAAAAATATCGAACGTTTTATCGAACACATTTTTTATTGATATCGATCACGTGTTTATCGTGATACATATCGTTATTGTTTTATCGCCCAGCCCTAACTCATGGTAAGTTAAGTCTGTAGCCTGGTGAACCAGAGGACATGCACCGATAGTCTTAAGCACTTTTATATGTTGCTCTGGATAAGAGAATCTGCCTAATGCTGTAAATGTAAATGAAGTATTTATCCATTTATAGTTACAATCCAGAGCTAATCTCAGCTTGTCATGTTACTGACAAACCACAAAGAAGATTAATCTCCACAAACTCCTCAGTCCTGGAGACCTGGAGAACGCTCACAATATAGACTCCATGTTACACACACACTTCTCACAGAATATCATAAATGAGATTTAAAATGCTGTTACTATGGTAACGATAAGGTATCAGAGCGAGTCATTAATATAAACCTGATCTACAGTCAGAGCTGCAGTTAGAGAGAATTAATCACCAGCTGAACACCAATCAGAGTCCAGTGTGTTAGTCACCTGTAGTCCCTGTACAGAGGAGAGGAGCTGCAGTGGGATGGACAGTGATGCACTTGGACCCAGTTTTCCCAGCTGCCTGCCTGAAACTCCACACCAGTGAACTGACCGAGTGTGACACATCTCCAGGAGCAGGTCCATGGTGCGTTCACTGACACACACACACACACACACACACACACACACACACACACACACACAGATGACACATACAGACACCACACACACACAGAAATATTTAATATAAATATTTAATATTTAAAATCCAAATATGTTTCATAAGTTTGTATAATAATAATAATAATAATGTGCCTGTATTTACACACAGACACAGTTTTACTTAGAGAACTCCTGTGCTTGTACCTGCAGTTTGTGATTTTACAGGTGATGTCAAACGGCTCCTCAATGTTCACTGTGTCAGGAACGAGCTCTAGTGAGAGCCGAACATCTCCATAACCTGGAGCCTGTAGTGAGGACCAAGTAAAAACTGTAAAACTTCAAACATTTCCAGATTTCACACATGACCAAGTAGACCCTCAGCTACAGCTACGTAAAGAAACTCTGTTAGCCCTGAGCTGTAACCCTGGAAGGACGCTCATATCAGGTAACATGGAGTGGAGTGACATCTGCTCCACACAGACTCTCCACTGGTGTCCCACAGGGCTCAGTACTTGGTCCTCTTCTTTTCTCCCTGTATACTCACTCTCTTAGTGAAGTTATTTCCTCACACAGGTTCTCTTACCACTGCTATGCTGATGATACACAACTTATCTTCTCTTTCCCACCCTCAGATACCACAGCTTCTGACCGGATCTCAGCACGTCTGGCAGAAATATCATCATGGATGACTGCTCATCAGTTAAAGCTCAATCCTAACAAAACTGAACTACTGATCATCAGGTGATTCATCCCCAGGTCATGATCTTGTTATATCCCTACATAACGATCTGATCTCCCCTTCAGCCACAGCTCACAACCTTGGGGTAACCATGGACACTCTGTCCTTTTCCTCTCATGTTGCTAATGTGACTCGCTCATGTCGGTTTCTTCTCTACAACATTAGAAGGATTCGGCCATTTCTGTCCACACAGGCTGCTCAGGTACTTGTTCAGTCTCTTGTCATTTCTAGACTGGATTACTGTAACACACTGCTGGCAGGTCTACATATGAACACAATCCGTCCTCTGCAAATGATCCAAAATGCAGCTGCACGGCTTGTGTTCAACCTGCCAAAGTTCTCCACACCACCACACTGCTGCGATCCCTCCACTGGCTTCTGGTAGCTGAACACATCAGATTCAAAACACTGATGCTGGCCTACAAAGCCAAAAATGGACCATCTCCCTCTTACCTCAAAGCCCTCATCACTCCTCACACTGCACCTCACACCCTCAGATCTACAGCACTGCTCCACTGGTCCCACCATCTCTCAGGGTAAGAGGTAAGTTTACTAAAAGTCTCTATTCTGCTCTGGTGGAATGAACTTCCCCTAGAGGTCCGGACAGCTGAGTCACTGGATATTTTCATACAGCGGTTGAAGACCTACTTATTCAGTAAACACTTCAACTAGAACTTCTTTCTTCATCTTCTACATTTATAAAGAAATAAACTTTGACACTTTTTCATTGTAACTTTGAACAAATGTTTTAATCTCATGGTATCTTAAGTATATAACTGAGTGAACCAGCATTAATGTATCCAATGTTAGAGATTTAAGCACTTATGTACGTCTCTCTGGATAAGGACGTCTGTCACATGATGTAAATGTAACCCACAGGTCCAGTGGTGGTGTTTGGACTGTACCATTCTCTGCAGCTGACTGGTCTGTAATCGTCCTCTCTCCCCCAGGTTGGTCTTCCACACGATGTCCAGTTTTCCGATGACAGTGACTCCTTTAATGACTCCTGCTTTCTCTGCAAACTCAGGTTTGGGTTTCAGACAGTACAGGTATTGCCGTGTGTCCATGGGCTGCAGGTACGACATCTTCCCAAACGTCGACTCTCTACAGAGAAGAAGGAGGCTGATTATTAGTCTAAATCATTTTAGATTTTGGTGAAAAAGTGAAAACAAATTTCAGCAATAAAAAGGTGTGACTCAGTCGTAACGTAACACTCTGTATGATCTGTAAACCCCAGGCTTCTGACTGAAGATGTGAAGTTTAATTTGTTTACATCTGAACACTGTGTTCTATATGAAGCACTGCGTGTAATGTTCAGTGTTCAGTGTTTACCGCTCCTCTCCCGAGCACACCGTGTTCAGTTCAGTGACATTGTACATCATGGAAGGTTCCAGAGACACTTTCTCCATGAACATGGGTGAGGTGGTGATGTTCTGGATCTGAGCCTCCAGGAAAACCTCGTCAGTCTGCAGGGTTCAGAACTGCTTTTAAAAGCTTTACACAGAGACGTCACAGCTGCTTTATTCGGACCGAGCCGAGCTGAGATCGGAGTGTGAGATCAAACACAGTGTGGAATTTACACACTGCGTGACATTAATGAAGGACAAAAGGACACTCTGTGTGTGAGACATTAATCACTAAATTTTAAAGAAATCAATCTTTATGTTTTATAGACATTAAAATGAAGCCGGAATAAAGCAGCTGAATCAGAGCAGTGATGTAGGATAAACTCACTCTGAACACACACACACACACAGACACACACACACATACACACACATACACACACAGTCACAAATACAGACACACATACAGACACACACACAAAGGCACTCCGACACACACACAGAGACACACACACAGACACACACACACACTCCGACACACACAGACACACTCCGACACACACAGACACACTCCGACACACACCGACACACACCGACAC
>NC_083479.1:21740977-21758477 GCF_030014155.1 Tachysurus vachellii
CACTGAGGCCCTACACTGCCTCCCTACACTGAGGCCCTACACTGCGGCCCTTCACTGCCTCCCTACACCTCCTCCCTACACTGCCTCCCTACACTGAGGCCCTACATTAGGGCCCTTCACTGCCTCCCTACACTGGGGCCCTACACTGGGGCCCTACACTGGGGCCCTACACTGCGGCCCTTCACTGCCTCCCTACACCTCCTCCCTACACTGCCTCCCTACACTGAGGCCCTACATTAGGGCCCTTCACTGCCTCCCTACATTAGGGCCCTTCACTGCCTCCCTACATTAGGGCCCTTCACTGCCTCCCTACACTGAGGCCCTACACTGCCGCCCTACACTGCCTCCCTACACTGGGGCCCTACACTGGGGCCCTACACCGCCTCCCTACACTGGGTCCCCTCCACACAGTAGTGCCCCTGACCGTATGGCCCCTACTTAGTACACTTTAATGTAACATTTGTGATTCGGCCCTCAGCGGTTAGCAGCTCGTTAGCATTAGCATTATCCAGTCTATTTCGAACACACACTTTATAAAACAGTTCCTTTGACTCCTGAACCGTAACACAGATGTTAAATAAACATTTACACTAAAAGTATTTAAACACAAACCCTTTAATGCCAGGAGATGCTCCTGTTTAATCTGGTTGACGTCCATTTTGTCTAACAGTTGACCTTTCACCTGCATGATCAGCTGACTACGGCAAGTGCACAGGACCAAACCGCGTTTACGCACAACAGGCAATAAAGCGCTATTTATGTAGATCTTATTTATTTTATATAAATATTTGTCACATATAAATTGTCACAATTCATGAAAATTACGTAGTCTTCTTCTTCAAACCCCACACACCCAAGTCTCCTGAGAGAGCTCTTTGCTATATATATGTAATAGGTTTAAAAGAAAAACAATATATTCTGAGAATTGATTTTTGTATGTAAATATAACTCTATGCTTTTTAATGTTTTTATTAATATTCTGATTATTTAGCTTTACTGAACATGTACTTGTTATAAAAGCTTTAAATAAACACTAATTCTGACTGTATTTTTCACAGGTCGTGTCCTAATCGCCTCAGTATTATAACTTAGTGCCCTCGGTAGGGTTTAAACGCTACACTGTTTCCCCCTCAGTAGGGCGCAGTGGCAGTGAGTGTGAGGTGGATTGTGATTGGACCATCGGGTGATGATGCTGCCGCCTCAGGATGGCTGCTGCTGTCGGTGTCAATAAGCAAACAAACGCAGCATCGATGGAGCCGTGTGTCCGCCATGGCAGAGGAACCGCGGGCAACACGGTGAAGGTACGAGCTTAGAATAAATAAAAGATCCCTTTTTTGGCACATTCATGGCTCCTGTGGCAACGTCGCAATGTTTTGTATCGGTCGTGTTTTTTCCCTACCTGTATTCCACAACTCCTCTCCTGATTTGGGATTGGTTGAGAGTGTAGTGTGTGAACGTCTGACGAATCATAGCGCAGAACGCAGATAGTCCTAACCAATCAGAGCGCAGGACGTTACGGAATGCGGGTAGGGACTGAAATTCTCTTCGGTGCTACCGGGGTTTTGCTAAATGATCTCAAGTCTTACAAGTTTAACACAATTTGTGTTACATTTAAAACTTAAGCAACAATTTGTTGTTAACCTGCAATTCAGTTTGTCTGTTTATCCCTTATTTACACTGCAAACACGACAAAGTGCTAGCGAGCTAATCTGGTTAGCATGTAGCATGTAGCTAAACCAATAACAGACCCGAGTTCAGCTTGAGGAAATAATACGGATTAAATGTGTATAAAGTCTGAACAGGAGTTTAAACAGATAACTTAACTGGTGATCAGTAACACACACAGCTGCAGGAGACATGAATAAATCAGTCTGAAGGAAACTTTCACAATTAAACGAGCTCTGATTGACGTGTTTAAATACACGTCATGAACGTGTCATGCGTGTTTAGTGCGTTATGGACGAGGAACATTTAACACGTTTCCCTCATTAGAAATCATATGAATATACACGATTATGTAAATTAGGTCGGTGCGTGGCCACGCCCCCAAACCGGTTTAGTTGAATGAGAACACGGAATAAGAACATCTGCGTTTTAAAGCATGTTGATGCTGATATTTAGTATAAAGAATAAAATGTAGTCGTAATTAACCCATTACCAATTAACCTGGTGTTCAGGTGCTGATTAATTCTGTTTAACAGCAGTTCTGACTGTAGAGCAGGTTTACATCACACCTTATCGTCACCACAGGAAGGAGTCTCCAGTGTCAGTGCTTTGTAAATGTAAAGGGAACTATATAGAAGATACATCCCGAGTCTACTGATGTGGTTTGTCTTAAATAAATCATTCATTTTGCATTAATTGAACTGCAAAAATAAAATAAAGCATTAATATTGGCTACTGTGTTGTGTGTTTGTGTGTCACAGGTGTTGGAGTGTGGAGTGTGTGAGGACGTGTTCTCTCTGCAGGGTGATAAAGTTCCTCGGCTGCTGCTGTGTGGTCACACCGTGTGTCACGACTGTTTAACACGTCTCCCTCTTCATGGCAGAGCCGTACGCTGTCCTTTCGACAGACAGGCCACGGAGCTGGGTGAGAGGAAACGCCGCACTCTGTACCGCTCCTCTTTCTCTTCATAATATTTTACAAAGAAAACATGTTCAAGTTCAAGTTCTTTATTTGTCCCCCAATGGGTCAATTCGTTGTGCATCAAGATAGTATAACAAATCACACACAATCACACACACAATACAAAAATTGCCTACCATGCAGGCATACGTTAAAATAATAAAAACAATAAACAATCAGTAAATAGTAAAGTTATCTTTGGTTCTTTGTAGAAATTAGAAGCAGAATGGCTGCAGGCACAAAAAAGTGTTTAATGTGACACAAAAACTAAATTAGACACAATTCATTTAATAATTCATTTATCTGACAAGTAGAAAAAAAAGGAATGAATCACAGCAGAAAGTCTGAGACTCGAATATTCATGTGACATTTAAAGAGTCATTGTGTGGATGTCTGCAATTACTTCTTACATCACTGTGCAAAAGCTCCACCCACTTAAACTGAAGGCAGGGTGGCAGACAGACAGGGTGGCAGACAGGCAGGGTGGCAGACAGACAGGCAGGGTGGCAGACAGACAGGCAGGGTGGCAGGCAGACAGGCAGGGTGGCAGGCATACAGGCAGGGTGGCAGACAGACAGGGTGGCAGACAGACAGACAGACAGACAGGGTGGCAGACGTGCAGGGTGGCAGACAGACAGGGTGACAGACATGCAGGGTGGCAGACATGCAGGGTGGCAGACAGGGTTTCTTTTATACTGTTGTGCTGAATATCACATTTATACACTGCTGAAAAGATCCTGTCAATTTCAGAGAATGTGCCTGATCATATCTCTCTCTCTTTCGCTCTCTCTCACTTTATCCCCCCCCCTCCCTCAGGAGACTCGGGTGTGTGGGGTTTGAAGAAAAACTTTGCTCTTCTGGAGCTGCTGGAACGGCTGCAGAACGGTGCGTCCAATCAGTCTGGCATGTCAGAAGAAGCCCTGAGAGAGATGGGAGAGGTCAGGACACCAGATCTAACTCCAGATTTCATCTTTATATTAGCGGCATTATTATAATCATAATAAATAATTATAATGTTGCAGTGTACAACTACATCAACCAGAGTCCAGAAGCCAGTATGTGTGATGTTAGAGCTGATTAGTGACTTGATTTTGAGTTTGGTGTTTGTATGCAGATGAGCTGATTAGCATATTGATAACCCTAATGTATTACACACAGATTTACACTCAATAACAGGAGTGTAAACATACTGTATAAAACGTGTCCCTACATATAATCAAGGTCTGTGAGAAGTTTTCAGCTCAGAAGTTCCTGCTGAGGAGAAATCAGCCCTGCTTCCTAAAGGGAAAAGCTGTGTAAAGGTTTCTGGGTTCCTGAAACGGTTCCTGACGAGTGTTCTGTCCTACAGTGCATCATACGGTGTGATGAGGATGAGAGCCACACTGCGTCAGTGTACTGCACTGTGTGTGCCACACACCTCTGTGCCGACTGTTCTCAGCTCACACACTCCACCCGCACGCTGGCCAAACACCGCCGTGTCCCGCTGGCCGACAAACCGCATGAGAAGACGTTGTGTCCTCAGCACCAGGTCCACGCTATCGAGTTTGTGTGTCTGGAGGAGGGCTGTCAGCCCGGGCTGCTCATGTGCTGCGTCTGCAAAGAGTACGGCAAGCACCAGGGACATAAGGTACCGAGAACTATACAGAACTACTTCACTTAGTCACACTACTGTGTGTATATCAGGGACTAATCACCTCTCAACACGCTTCAGTACTGAAAACACAGGGACATGTTTATAAACTTGCTCTGATCCTCACGGCTCATTAACATGAGCAGACGTGTAAAACGTGTAAAACATCTCGGTGTAACAATGTTACAGACGTGAAGGTGAATAAACACCACACTGTGCACTTTTTCATCTCCAGTGATGCTGATGTCAAACTCATTGTTTCCCAGCATGCAGTTCTGGAAGCTGAAGCCAACCAGATCCGGGCGTCCATCCTGGACATGGCACACTGCATTCGCACCTTCACAGAGGAAGTGTCTGAGTATTCCAGGAAGCTGGTGGGCATCGTGCAGCAGATTGAGGGAGGAGAACAGATTGTAGAGGATGGAGTGGGAATGGCTCATACAGAACATGTACATGTACACACACACACACACACACTCACATACACATGCTCTCACACACACACACACACTCACATACACACACTCACATACACACACTCACATACACATGCTCTCACACACACACACACACACACTCACATACACACACTCACATACACACACTCACATACACACACACACACTCACATACACATGCTCTCACACACACACACACACACACTCTCACACACACTCTCACACACACTCTCACACACACTCTCACACACACTCTCACACACACAAACACACACACTCACATACACACACTCACATACACACACTCACACACACACTCACACACTCACATACACATGCTCTCACACACACACACAAACACACACTCTCACACACTCACATACACACGCTCTCACACACACACACACACTCTCTCACATACTCACACACACATACTCACACACACACACGCACATATTCACATACTCACTCACACACATACACACACACACACTCACACACACACATACTCTCATACTCACACACACACATATTCACATACACACACACACACACATACTCACACATATTCACATACTCACTCACACACATACTCACACACACACACACTCACACACACACATACTCTCATACTCACACACACACATATTCACATACACACACACATACTCACACATATTCACATACTCACAAACACACACACACTCTCTCTCACACATATACTCACACACACACTCTCACACACACACACACACACACAAGTTATGACTAGTATCGGTCTCTAATATGCAAATTCTGGACATATATGAATGTATATGAATAATAACAATGTAGGAATAATAAAGAAAATGTTCAGTTTGCATGTTTATAGACTGATGAGCATAAATCAGTCTAATCCACATAGACATATTCAGCTGATGTTTATTTTAATAAAATGACTCCTGCACCTGGAATGAAGAATAATAACGTTCTCCTGGTGTTCCTCTGAGGTTCCTGGCACAGCGGAGAACGCTCGGTCCTGTGTGCGGGCGTACTTCGCCGACCTCCACGAGACGCTGTGCCGTCAGGAGGAGATGGCGCTCAGCGTGGTGGACGCTCACGTCAGGGAGAGGCTCATCTGGCTCCGACAGCAGCAGGAGGACATGACCATCCTCTTGTCTCAGGTGTCAACCGCCTGCCTGCACTGTGAGAAAACCCTGCAGCAGGTATGAGCAGAAACACCAGAATGGGCATTTCTTCCCCTCAATACTGTGTTTACAGAGCCAAAGTGTTCTCAAATCATCAGGGCTTTATATACTGACTATATATATATATGCAGTGTTTATCAGACGTCCGTATCCCGTACGTAAGTGTTTATGTCTCTATCATTAAATACTTTAACTCTTGGTCACTAGGTTACAGACTTAAGGTACAATGAGACTAAAACACTGTTTAAAGAGTTTTGTTTAAAACACACACACACACAACAGACGGGATAAAGTGCTAGTAAAGTGTTTCATGAAGAAGTAGGTCTATAACCATCGTATGAAGACATTCAGTGACTCAGCTGTCTGGACCTCCAGGGGAAGTTCATCCCACCCCCTCGGGGCAGAACAGAACAGAACTCTAGGGTTAATAATCTGTTTATCAATCTAAATAACATGGAGGCTGTTCTAGTGTTGTCCAGTTCTACACACACTACACTGATATTAACCCCCACACACACTGGGCCGGACTGGGATGCAGTAGTGTTTGTGTTGTTGTTATTGAACACGACCAAAGTGTGTGTGTGTGTGTGTGTGTGTTCTCAGGACGACTGCAGGGTGGTTCTGGCAAAGCAGGAGATTAACAGGTTGCTGGAGACGCTGCAGAAGCAGCAGCAGCAGTTTACAGAAATGGCTGATCATGTTCAGCTGGACGCAGGAATCCCTGTAACCTTCACCAAGGTAAACACACAGGAATCATGAAGACCGCGTTCAGACCACTAGTACTGAGTACTGAGTACACGGGAAATACTGAATATTACATATGAGACTAAATACTAAATACAAGGTAAATACTGAACAAAAAGTCAGTACTGAAAGCAGGATACTAATGATGGGATTCAAGGTGTATAATTAAAGAGTAAATACTGAATAGGAGAAGAACACTGAGCATGTACTGAATACTGAACGCAGATTAAACACACACACACACACACACACACACACACACACACACACACACACACAGGGAATAATGACTAGTAAAGTGTAGAATAAAAGGTAAATACTGAATACTGACTGGATTGTGCTGCATCCACACTGCTGTCACACTGCTGGAGTTTTCTCCCAGGTTCTTCTTCTGCTAGGCCCTGTGTAAAGAGAACCGGGTTCTGGTCTTGTTGTAAACAGAACCTTTCTGCAGAACCGTACTGAAGTGAGCTGTGTTTCAGGATAACCGAGTACACATCGGCCCCAAGATGGAGATCCGGGTGGTGACGCTGGGGCTGGATGGTGCAGGAAAAACCACCATCCTGTTTAAACTGAAACAAGACGAATTCATGCAGCCGATCCCCACTATAGGTAGGACCACACAGAGGAACCCCTCCACATTCTAGAACCCCACCCTGGAGCTAGAACCCACTCTCTTTATGTTTCAGGCTTTAACGTGGAAACAGTGGAGTATAAAAACCTGAAGTTCACCATTTGGGACGTTGGAGGAAAACACAAACTGAGACCGCTGTGGAAACATTACTACCTGAACACACAGGGTAACCTGCTACACACACACACACACACACACACACAGGGTAACCTGCTACACACACACACACACCCACACACACACACACACACACACAGGGTAACCTGCTACACACACACACACACACACACACACACACACAGGGTAACCTGCTACACACACACACACACACACACACACACAGGGTAACCTGCTACACACACACACACATACAGGGTAACCTGCTACACACACACACACACACACACACACACACACACACACACACACACACACAGGGTAACCTGCTACACACACACACACACACACACACAGGGTAACCTGCTACACACACACACACACACACACACACACAGGGTAACCTGCTACACACACACACACACACACACACAGGGTAACCTGCTACACACACACACACACACACACACACACACACACACACAGGGTAACCTGCTACACACACACACACACACAGGGTAACCTGCTACACACACACACACACACACACACACAGGGTAACCTGCTACACACACACACACACACACACCCACACACACACACACACACACACAGGGTAACCTGCTACACACACACACACACACACACACAGGGTAACCTGCTACACACACACACACACACACACACACACACACACAGGGTAACCTGCTACACACACACACACACACACACAGGGTAACCTGCTACACACACACACACACACACACACACACAGGGTAACCTGCTACACACACACACACACACACAGGGTAACCTGCTACACACACACACACACACACACACAGGGTAACCTGCTACACACACACACACACACACACACACACACACACACAGGGTAACCTGCTACACACACACACACACACACACACACAGGGTAACCTGCTACACACACACACACACACACACACAGGGTAACCTGCTACACACACACACACACACACAGGGTAACCTGCTACACACACACACACACACACACACAGGGTAACCTGCTACACACACACACACACACACACACACACACACAGGGTAACCTGCTACACACACACACACACACACACACACACAGGGTAACCTGCTACACACACACACACACACACACAGGGTAACCTGCTACACACACACACACACACACACACACACAGGGTAACCTGCTACACACACACACACACACACACACACACACAGGGTAACCTGTTTCACACACACACACACACACACACACAGGGTAACCTGCTACACACACACACAGGGTAACCTGTTTCACACACACACACACACACACACTCAGTGTTTAACAGTGCTTAATTTCCTCGTTTCTTGCTCCACAGCGGTGGTGTTTGTGATTGACAGCTGTCACAGAGACAGACTGATGGAGGCTCACAGTGAACTGGCCAAGCTGCTGACAGAGAAAGAGCTGAGAGACGCTTTACTGCTCATCTTCGCCAACAAACAGGTGAGAAAGGAGAACTTTGCAGCAGGTTCCACAACTGCTGTAGACTGTAAAGCGTCAGAGATTCTGAATCCCAAACCTTTTCATTTTAAACACACTGCACTGTACACTTTGTGTGTGTGTGTGTGTGTGTGTGTGCGTGTGCGCATCCAGGACGTCCCCGGTGCCGTGTCGGTGGAGGAGATGACGGAACTCCTGAGCCTCCATAAGCTGTGTTGTGGTCGGAGCTGGCACATTCAGGGCTGTGATGCACGCAGTGGTACTGGTTTGCACGAGGGACTGGACTGGCTCTCACGCCAGCTGGTGGCTGCAGGGGTTCTGGACGTGGCGTAACGGACCTCAGTACCACGACCAGCAGTGAGCACCGACGAGGAGCAGCTAGCATGTGAGGGGACTCTGTGTCATGCTAACTCACCTTTAATCATCAGTTAGTCATCAACTAGTGTCACAGCAACTAACTAACCTATCACCATGGCAACGTTACACTGATTTGTAGTGTTTTAGCTTTAAAGTGATCGTCCTGTGTATTTAATACCAAACAACTTTAAAAACGAAACTAAGAAATGTTTTCACTCTGAGCATTTTAACACGATGTTGTTTCGGTTCCTGCGCTTTTTTAACATAGTAAAACCCTTAAGCTAACGCTAGCTGTATAATTCACTGCTGAACTGAACGTTTACTGAAGAAACCTGAACGTCTGTAAAAAAGTGACGAGTCTCCAGTTTTATATGTTACATACAAGTTCATCATGCTTTCTGAACGAATGTGAGATGTTTTCATTATTTATTTGCAGTTGTGGTGCGTTAGTGCAGGTACGGAGTGGACAATGACATTAAACTTATTACTGCTTATTTATATTATGGAAGAAAAGCTCGAGGCCTGTTTGGTGTTTCTGAGCTGTTTTTGTCAGACAGCGTGTGGTACTGTGGCGTGTAAACAAACACACAGCTTTAAAAGCCTTCAGTACAGTAAAGTTCACTTAGCGCCGCTTTAACCAGCTCCGTAAACCTCGTCCTGTTACACTACAGACGCTGGTGACTGAAAGCTTACTGGGTTTATTTGGTGTTTTTCTCTCATTGTGTCGTGTGTAAAGATTAAAGCACATGTAGATCTTTTTATCTTCACTCTTACAGCCACACAAGTTCATGACACTGAGTCTCAGATGATAAGCCGTGAGCGCACCACAACTCTGATTTGGTGTGAACTTGAACAGCATTTTTGTTTTGTAAAAATATCCATAAATATTATCCATTAAAAGAGAACCGTGGAAACGTCTTGTGTGTGTTAATCAGTGTGTGTTAATCAGACACTTTATACATCCAGGATGGAAAAAAAAACCATCTTTATTATTATAAAAAAAATCAGGACCAGGACAGTGTGTGTGTGTGTGTGTGTGTTCGTTCGTTCATTCTACTTGATGGTGATGCTGATGATGCTGATGTCCTCGTACGGTTTGTCTGTCTTTGGGTTCACCTTGACGTTGGAGATCCTCTGCACCACCTCCATCCCTTTCATGATTCGTCCAAACACCGTGTGCTTGTTGTCCAGCCAGGGCTGTGAGGAAAACACACATCATCATCATATGTTTAACAGCACAGTCTTTATTTAGGAATAAAAGCTGAAGAGCCCACACACGATCGGGCCGAGGACTCGTGCTCGTACCGTCGGCACTACTGTGATGAAGAACTGAGAGCCGTTGGTTCCTGGTCCAGCGTTGGCCATGCTGAGTGTGTACGGTCGGTCGTGTCTCAGACTGAAGTGGAACTCGTCCTCAAACTCTCCACCCCAGATGCTCTCTCCTCCCATCCCTGTGCCTGTGGGGTCTCCAGTCTGGATCATGAAACCCTGCAGAGGAGAAACGAGATCTGACACACTGACGATCTGATACTGACATCACACACGTCAGACCTCAGGACTCAGACGTGAGCCTTACACGTGAGGGGGCGGGGTTTGTCAAACAGGGCGTGTCTGTTACACTAGATTCTGAGCTTTAACACATGTGTGGTTTCAGCTCGAGTGTTAAGTCCAGCGCCACCGTCTGACAGTCTGATGGAACTGCAGCGCATCATGCTGAACTTTTTTTGGCTGCAGAACGACAATCTAACGTCTGGATCATTCTGGAGATTCTGAATTTTTCTCCACAGAAACGTCCTCTAACGAACGTGCAACAACGAAGCTCTTAAAACTGAGAAAAGAGCACGCACCTTGATCACACGGTGAAAAACATGTCCGTTGTAGTAACTGTTCCTGCTGTGGACGCAGAAGTTCTCCACGGTTTTGGGGCACCTGAGGAACAGATCATCAGTGTAAAACCAGCACAGTGTGTAAGTCGTGTGTTAAAACTAACAGGAGCTGCACCTACTCCACAGGATAGAGCTTTATGTGGATGTCTCCCATAGTGGTGTGGATGATGGCGCTGTCCGAGACCCTCTTTGGACCTTCTGCTTGCGTCGCGGCCATCACCTCCTCTTTGGAAGGCTTCTCGTTGAAAACGTCTCTGTCCGATTCGGCGCTCTTCGTGTCCTCTGGCTCTCGCTTTGTGAACTGAACACAGATCAGTGATTATTATTACTGTACTGTATCATCATGTACTGCACCTTCAACCTGTGTGTGTGTGTGTGTGTGTGTGGTGTCTCGTATCTGCTCTGATCAGCAGCAGTGACAATTTCATCCTGGTTGATGAGGTAAAAGTTCTCACCATGTAGAAGCGGTTTTTCTTGAAGGCGGTGCAGAAGATGGTGGGGTCGGGGTCAGTGGTCTGGAGGGCGGGGTTATCAGATGCCTTCATCTCAATGGTTGGCGCCACCTTCGTGGACTTAGCCACGCCTTGGAAGAGACTGAGCTGCACCACACGGATGTTCTCCTGTTTCCCTAAAATCCTCACACACCTGCACACACAGGGTTGTTTTTAATAAATAGAGGGGTGGAAAAGCACCGTTACCATAGTGATGTAGCACTGTATCTCACCGGTTGGTCTCCACATTGATGACCTTGATGCCCAGCATGGTTCCGTACAGCACGAAGTGTCCCGTCTCGTCAAAGATGATGTTAGTCAGTCGAATGCCGTCCACTTTCTCCAGCTCTCGCTCTACCGCCATCCTGCGGCCAAACTCCATGTCCGGCAGCTGCTGTCTCATCTGCTGCAGCTCTGTGAACATCTACACACACACACACACACACACACACACACACACACACACATACACGATGTAACATGATACAGCAGCATCCTCAGTAAATGTCAGATCTTTTGGTCCTGATGACACTTGTTGTTATAGAGTCATCAGGTTATAATGTTTGTTTATGACACTCGCTCTTCATGGTGTCTGTGTAACCCAGCAGACGGCGGACTTACGGTTAGTGACTCATCGAAGACGCGCATGAGTTTCCCCGTCAGGAAGCGGAAGATCCGGACCTTGCGGTCGGCGGCGATGGTGGCCATCTTCTTCCCGTCGTGTGAGAAGGCCAGGGAGGTGGGAAAGGTTTTACACTTGGCGAATTCGTACAGGTCCGTGTCGGTTTTATATTCCCACTCCACCTGCCTGGGGAATTTAAAGTCACTCGGGAGTCCGGTCCAGTACTCCAGCATTCCGGCTCTGTCGGCCGACACGATGACACGGTAGCGTGGGTTCAGGCGGATCTGACACAGAGGAGACGAGTGCATCTTATGGAAGGTGTGCAGCGGCTGGTTACTGCCTCGTCCGTCATACACGTGAATTTTCCCCGTAGATTTCTCGGAGCAGGCCACAGTGCTGATGGCGTCACCGGGGTTATAGATCCACTCACACTGTCCAGGGTGGAACCTGATACACCACAACACCAGAACCTGAGTTACAAACATTACTGAGCAGCAGCTTTAATGTAAAAGCATTTCATAAACACAATAATAAGAGATAATAATAAGGAAACACAGTGAGTTCATACCCCAGTTTCAACATGTTTATCATGTCAAAGTTCACAACATCAAACACCTTCATGGCCTGATCATCTCCAACAGAGCAGAAGAGTGCACCCTCAGCACTGACTGAAATACACTCAATCACACCTACACACACACACACACACACACACACACACACACACACACACACACACACACACACACACACGGTTGTTAAAACACTACAGTGAATAGAAAGAGTGTGTCACTGAGAGAGAGAGTGAGAGTGAGACACAGAGATGGTGAGACAGAGACAGTGTGAGACACAGCGAGAGTGAGACACAGACGGTGAGACACAGAGACGGTGAGACACAGAGACGGTGTGAGACACAGCAAGAGTGAGACAGAGAGAGAGTGAGAGACAGAGACAGAGAGAGAGTGATCAGTGAGGAGTGAATGCTGTAACTTACTCAGGTGACTGCGGAAATGTTTCACAAACTCGATTCCTTCGTCTTCTTTCTTCTTCCAGAACTTCACATGTCCATCCTGACTCGCAGTAATGAGGAAATCCGTCCTGTCAGGAAAAGATGAAATTTAAACACAGTTTCTTTCTAATGTTCACTTTAATCCCACACTTGAAACGTCTATACTGAGCTCCATCTCACACATCAGGGCTAGTTTGTTCACCTCAATCAGTGCAGTGAGGTTCTGGGTTCTAGAGCGGGTTCTTGCTGATCACTTACTTGGCGTAGGCGACATGCGTGATGACGTCACGGTGCATGTAGCTGCGCTCGTACATGGCAGCAGAAGGAAGATTATAGAGATAAACTCTCTCATACTCCAGTACTGTGATTCAGGGAACAAACACACAATAAAGCTCTGAGATTATACTGCTGTTATACAGTCACACAAACACAACTACACTGAGATTATACTGCTGTTATACACAGTCACACAAACACAACTACACTGAGATCATACTGCTGTTATACAGTCACACAAACACAACTACACTGAGATTATACTGCTGTTATACAGTCACACAAACACAACTACACTGAGATTATACTGCTGTTATACACAGTCACACAAACACAACTACACTGAGATTATACTGCTGTTATACAGTCACACAAACACAACTACACTGAGATTATACTGCTGTTATACACAGTCACACAAACACAACTACACTGAGATTATACTGCTGTTATACAGTCACACAAACACAACTACACTGAGATTATACTGCTGTTATACAGTCACACAAACACAACTACACTGAGATTATACTGCTGTTATACAGTCACACAAACACAACTACACTGAGATTATACTGCTGTTATACACAGTCACACAAACACAACTACACTGAGATTATACTGCTGTTATACACAGTCACACAAACACAACTACACTGAGATTATACTGCTGTTATACAGTCACACAAACACAACTACACTGAGATTATACTGCTGTTATACACAGTCACACAAACACAACTACACTGAGATTATACTGCTGTTATACACAGTCACACAAACACAACTACACTGAGATTATACTGCTGTTATACACAGTCACACAAACACAACTACACTGAGATTATACTGCTGTTATACACAGTCACACAAACACAACTACACTGAGATTATACTGCTGTTATACAGTCACACAAACACAACTACACTGAGATTATACTGCTGTTATACAGTCACACAAACACAACTACACTGAGATTATACTGCTGTTATACAGTCACACAAACACAACTACACTGAGATTATACTGCTGTTATACAGTCACACAAACACAACTACACTGAGATTATACTGCTGTTATACACAGTCACACAAACACAACTACACTGAGATTATACTGCTGTTATACAGTCACACAAACACAACTACACTGAGATTATACTGCTGTTATACACAGTCACACAAACACAACTACACTGAGATTATACTGCTGTTATACACAGTCACACAAACACAACTACACTGAGATTATACTGCTGTTATACACAGTCACACAAACACAACTACACTGAGATTATACTGCTGTTATACAGTCACACAAACACAACTACACTGAGATTATACTGCTGTTATACACAGTCACACAAACACAACTACACTGAGATTATACTGCTGTTATACACAGTCACACAAACACAACTACACTGAGATTATACTGCTGTTATACACAGTCACACAAACACAACTACACTGAGATTATACTGCTGTTATACACAGTCACACAAACACAACTACACTGAGATTATACTGCTGTTATACAGTCACACAAACACAACTACACTGAGATTATACTGCTGTTATACAGTCACACAAACACAACTACACTGAGATTATACTGCTGTTATACAGTCACACAAACACAACTACACTGAGATTATACTGCTGTTATACAGTCACACAAACACAACTACACTGAGATTATACTGCTGTTATACACAGTCACACAAACACAACTACACTGAGATTATACTGCTGTTATACAGTCACACAAACACAACTACACTGAGATTATACTGCTGTTATACACAGTCACACAAACACAACTACACTGAGATTATACTGCTGTTATACACAGTCACACAAACACAACTACACTGAGATTATACTGCTGTTATACACAGTCACACAAACACAACTACACTGAGATTATACTGCTGTTATACACAGTCACACAAACACAACTACACTGAGATTATACTGCTGTTATACACAGTCACACAAACACAACTACACTGAGATTATACTGCTGTTATACACAGTCACACAAACACAACTACACTGAGATTATACTGCTGTTATACAGTCACACAAACACAACTACACTGAGATTATACTGCTGTTATACAGTCACACAAACACAACTACACTGAGATTATACTGCTGTTATACAGTCACACAAACACAACTACACTGAGATTATACTGCTGTTATACACAGTCACACAAACACAACTACACTGAGATTATACTGCTGTTATACAGTCACACAAACACAACTACACTGAGATTATACTGCTGTTATACAGTCACACAAACACAACTACACTGAGATTATACTGCTGTTATACAGTCACACAAACACAACTACACTGAGATTATACTGCTGTTATACACAGTCACACAAACACAACTACACTGAGATTATACTGCTGTTATACAGTCACACAAACACAACTACACTGAGATTATACTGCTGTTATACAGTCACACAAACACAACTACACTGAGATTATACTGCTGTTATACAGTCACACAAACACAACTACACTGAGATTATACTGCTGTTATACAGTCACACAAACACAACTACACTGAGATTATACTGCTGTTATACACAGTCACACAAACACAACTACACTGAGATTATACTGCTGTTATACACAGTCACACAAACACAACTACACTGAGATTATACTGCTGTTATACAGTCACACAAACACAACTACACTGAGATTATACTGCTGTTATACAGTCACACAAACACAACTACACTGAGATTATACTGCTGTTATACAGTCACACAAACACAACTACACTGAGATTATACTGCTGTTATACAGTCACACAAACACAACTACACTGAGATTATACTGCTGTTATACAGTCACACAAACACAACTACACTGAGATTATACTGCTGTTATACAGTCACACAAACACAACTACACTGAGATTATACTGCTGTTATACACAGTCACACAAACACAACTACACTGAGATTATACTGCTGTTATACACAGTCACACAAACACAACTACACTGAGATTATACTGCTGTTATACAGTCACACAAACACAACTACACTGAGATTATACTGCTGTTATACAGTCACACAAACACAGCTAACAGCTAACATGAACAACACAACTTTAAATTATTAACCTTTTCTCCTCTTGGTCGGAACAGCTTCAGTAGGTAACGGACCGACCCAAGCCGCCTCTTCCTCTTCCTCCTCTTCCTCTTCCTCGCCTTCACCTGAACTTAATTTGCGTTTATTTTCCAAAACTTCACGCTCGCCTCCCGACGCCATTTTCAAACACCCGCTTTCCTCTACGGTGTGAGTGATAGAGTGTCTGTGTGTCTGGCGCTCACAGCGCCACCTACAGTCACGGATAACACTACACCGGACAATTTTATTATTATTATTATTATTATTATTATTATTATTATTATTATTATTATTATTATTATTATTATTATTATTATTATTATTATTATCAGAATCAGGTTTATTTCCAGGTTCTGTAGGTTTCTACATGTACAGGAATTTGGTGCTTTGGTGCACAGTAATAACAGAGAAGAAGAATAAACAATATATATATATAAAATTAAAAAAATAAATAAATAAATAGATAAATGAATAAATAAATAAATATATAAATACATAAATAATAATAATAATAATAATAATGTGCATAAACATAAATATTGAAAAAAACAAGCAGTTGGATGTAAACAAGAATAGAGACATTAATTGTACACTAATGCAGGCTGTGCAACATGGCCAGTGCAAATATATAATTAGAAATGTTATATATATTACAATTACAAGAAAAAAATAACTGTACATTAGTGCAGGATATACAATAGTGGACCAGTGTGAGAAGGGAAGGTGCAAGTGTGTCTGAGCCCCGAACACTATCAGGAAGACTATTATAAAGTTTGGGAGCTAAAT
>NC_083479.1:21763477-21768477 GCF_030014155.1 Tachysurus vachellii
ACTATCAGACTCGTCTTGTCCATACGCTCAGTGGTGGTGTTAAACCCTACATCACCATCATATCACTATCAGACTCGTCTTGTCCATACGCTCAGTGGTGGTGTTAAACCCTACATCACCATCATATCACTATCAGACTCGTCTTGTCCATACGCTCAGTGGTGGTGTTAAACCCTACATCACCATCATATCACTATCAGACTCGTCTTGTCCATACGCTCAGTGGTGGTGTTAAACCCTACATCACCATCATATCACTATCAGACTCGTCTTGTCCATACGCTCAGTGGTGGTGTTAAACCCTACATCACCATCATATCACTATCAGACTCGTCTTGTCCATACGCTCAGTGGTGGTGTTAAACCCTACATCACCATCATATCACTATCAGACTCGTCTTGTCCATACGCTCAGTGGTGGTGTTAAACCCTACATCACCATCATATCACTATCAGACTCGTCTTGTCCATACGCTCAGTGGTGGTGTTAAACCCTACATCACCATCATATCACTATCAGACTCGTCTTGTCCATACGCTCAGTGGTGGTGTTAAACCCTACATCACCATCATATCACTATCAGACTCGTCTTGTCCATACGCTCAGTGGTGGTGTTAAACCCTACATCACCATCATATCGTTGTCAGACTCGTCTTGTCCATACGCTCAGTGGTGGTGTTAAACCCTACATCACCATCATATCACTATCAGACTCGTCTTGTCCATACGCTCAGTGGTGGTGTTAAACCCTACATCACCATCATATCACTATCAGACTCGTCTTGTCCATACGCTCAGTGGTGGTGTTAAACCCTACATCACCATCATATCGTTGTCAGACTCGTCTTGTCCATACGCTCAGTGGTGGTGTTAAACCCTACATCACCATCATATCACTATCAGACTCGTCTTGTCCATACGCTCAGTGGTGGTGTTAAACCCTACATCACCATCATATCACTATCAGACTCGTCTTGTCCATACGCTCAGTGGTGGTGTTAAACCCTACATCACCATCATATCACTATCAGACTCGTCTTGTCCATACGCTCAGTGGTGGTGTTAAACCCTACATCACCATCATATCACTATCAGACTCGTCTTGTCCATACGCTCAGTGGTGGTGTTAAACCCTACATCACCATCATATCACTATCAGACTCGTCTTGTCCATACGCTCAGTGGTGGTGTTAAACCCTACATCACCATCATATCACTATCAGACTCGTCTTGTCCATACGCTCAGTGGTGGTGTTAAACCCTACATCACCATCATATCGTTGTCAGACTCGTCTTGTCCATACGCTCAGTGGTGGTGTTAAACCCTACATCACCATCATATCACTATCAGACTCGTCTTGTCCATACGCTCAGTGGTGGTGTTAAACCCTACATCACCATCATATCACTATCAGACTCGTCTTGTCCATACGCTCAGTGGTGGTGTTAAACCCTACATCACCATCATATCACTATCAGACTCGTCTTGTCCATACGCTCAGTGGTGGTGTTAAACCCTACATCACCATCATATCACTATCAGACTCGTCTTGTCCATACGCTCAGTGGTGGTGTTAAACCCTACATCACCATCATATCACTATCAGACTCGTCTTGTCCATACGCTCAGTGGTGGTGTTAAACCCTACGTCACCATCATATCACTATCAGACTCGTCTTGTCCATACGCTCAGTGGTGGTGTTAAACCCTACGTCACCATCATATCACTATCAGACTCGTCTTGTCCATACGCTCAGTGGTGGTGTTAAACCCTACGTCACCATCATATCACTTGTCAGACTCGTCTTGTCCATACGCTCAGTGGTGGTGTTAAACCCTACATCACCATCATATCCCTCTCAGACTCGTCTTGTCCATACGCTCAGTGGTGGTGTTAAACCCTACATCACCATCATATCACTATCAGACTCGTCTTGTCCATACGCTCAGTGGTGGTGTTAAACCCTACATCACCATCATATCACTATCAGACTCGTCTTGTCCATACGCTCAGTGGTGGTGTTAAACCCTACATCACCATCATATCGTTGTCAGACTCGTCTTGTCCATACGCTCAGTGGTGGTGTTAAACCCTACATCACCATCATATCGTTGTCAGACTCGTCTTGTCCATACGCTCAGTGGTGGTGTTAAACCCTACATCACCATCATATCACTATCAGACTCGTCTTGTCCATACGCTCAGTGGTGGTGTTAAACCCTACATCACCATCATATCGTTGTCAGACTCGTCTTGTCCATACGCTCAGTGGTGGTGTTAAACCCTACATCACCATCATATCACTATCAGACTCGTCTTGTCCATACGCTCAGTGGTGGTGTTAAACCCTACATCACCATCATATCACTATCAGACTCGTCTTGTCCATACGCTCAGTGGTGGTGTTAAACCCTACATCACCATCATATCGTTGTCAGACTCGTCTTGTCCATACGCTCAGTGGTGGTGTTAAACCCTACATCACCATCATATCGTTGTCAGACTCGTCTTGTCCATACGCTCAGTGGTGGTGTTAAACCCTACATCACCATCATATCGTTGTCAGACTCGTCTTGTCCATACGCTCAGTGGTGGTGTTAAACCCTACATCACCATCATATCACTATCAGACTCGTCTTGTCCATACGCTCAGTGGTGGTGTTAAACCCTACATCACCATCATATCACTATCAGACTCGTCTTGTCCATACGCTCAGTGGTGGTGTTAAACCCTACATCACCATCATATCACTATCAGACTCGTCTTGTCCATACGCTTCAGTGGTGGTGTTAAACCCTACATCACCATCATATCACTATCAGACTCGTCTTGTCCATACGCTCAGTGGTGGTGTTAAACCCTACATCACTATCAGACTCGTCTTGTCCATACGCTCAGTGGTGGTGTTAAACCCTACGTCACCATCATATCATTGTCAGACTCGTCTTGTCCATACGTCCATACGCTCTAACCCTAACCCTAACCCATACGCTGATGCAGAGCCTCATCATTTTCTTCTCCTTCACCACAGTCCTCTTTTTCATCTCCATGTTTTTCAGTGACTTGCTGATCTCCTCGCACTTTCTAGCTGTTGTGTTGTGATCTTGCTCACTGTTCCACTACAAAGTTATTACCACACCTAGTGGTCACCAAGTGGAATTACAACAAATAAGCGTTAACAGAGACCCAGTGGTGCAGGAATTATGCTGAGGGGTGGAGCAGCTGACAGGACAGATAATGACTGGGTTGCCATGTTGGAGTAGTGTAAATACTCCACTTCTGCCAAGAACTAGTTTTATAGCAACAAATCTGAATCAAATCGAATGTGGGTCTAAATGTGTTTCCTTTTTTCCATTGCTGATGTTTTTTGGGTTAGTTTTAGGTTCTGAGATGTAGTTGGGCTGGAAATGTGATGAGATCTGGCTTTTTTGGGAAACAGACTTACTGTACAGAACACAGCTAAATAATTGTACATATAAAACGTTTCAGAGATAGTTGCTGAATGCTGCTGGAGGACTGCATGTATGAATGTCAGCTGTATTAGAGGGTACTTTTGCTGACTGCATGCTGAAGACGAGTTATTCTGGATCAGAGTCTTCAGTTCCAGTGAAGGATTCAGCTGCGTTTGGTGATTTTACCCTTTAAACTCCACAGATAATTAGCAGGTCTAAAACTGATGACACCAGATGGAGACTGGAGCTGACGGACTGACTGACTGACTGACTGACTGACGGACTGACTGACGGACTGACTGACTGACGGACGGACTGACTGACTGACGGACGGACTGACTGACTGACGGACTGACTGACTGACTGGCTGACTGACGGACTGACTGACTGACGGACGGACTGACTGACGGACGGACTGACTGACGGACTGACTGACTGACTGACTGACTGACTGACTAACTGACTGATGGACTGACTGACTGACTGACGGACTGACTGACGGACTGACTGACGGACTGACTGACTGACTGACGGACTGACTGACGGACTGACTGACTGACTGACTGACTGACTGACTGACTAACTGACTGGACCAACTGAACTGTCCTTTGGTAAATAATGCTCAAGTAACATGAGGTTGCAATTTGGTGACTCAGTCAGCTGGTTTCTGATGTCATGTGGCATCATTGTACTGTTCTCTGAGCCTGTGATGAGAATCTGTGAAAGGGTTTTGTCTGTGTCTGTGTCTGAGTGTGTGTGTGTGTGGGTCAGTGTCCGAGTGTGTGTCTGTGTTCGAGTGTGTGTATCTGTGTCTGTGTCTGAGTGTGTGTCTGTGTCTGAGTGTGTGTCCGAGTATGTGTCTGAGTCCGAGTGTGTGTCCGGGTCCGTGTCCGAGTCCATGTCCGAGTGTGTATCTGATTGTGTGTCCGAGTCTGAGGGTGTGTTTGAGTCTGACTGTGTCCGAGTCTGATTGAGCGTCTGATTGAGCGTCCGAGTGTGTGTCCGATGGTGATTGAGTGTCTGAGTAAGTGTCTATGTCTGAGTGTGCATCTTAGTGTGTAAATGAGTGTGTAAATAAGTTTGTGAGTGTGTCTGAATGTGTCTGAGACTGAGTGCGTGACAGAGTGCGTCTGAGTGTTTGTCTGTTTTTTGTTTGAGTGTTTGTCTGAGTGTGTGTCTGAGACAGTGTGTGTCTGAGACAGTGTGTGTCTGAGTCAGTGTGTGTGTCTGAGTCAGTGTGTGTGTCTGAGTCAGTGTGTGTGTCTGAGTCAGTGTGTGTGTCTGAGTCAGTGTGTGTGTCTGAGTCAGTGTGTGTCTGAATCAGTGTGTGTCTGAGTCAGTGTGTGTGTCTGAGTCAGTGTGTGTCTGAGTCAGTGTGTGTCTGAGTCAGTGTGTGTCTGAGTCAGTGTGTGTGTCTGAATCAGTGTGTGTGTGTCTGAATCAGTGTGTGTGTCTGAATCAGTGTGTGTGTCTGAATCAGTGTGTGTGTCTGAGTCAGTGTGTGTCTGAGTCAGTGTGTGTGTTTGAGTCAGTGTGTGTGTCTG
>NC_083479.1:21778477-21785977 GCF_030014155.1 Tachysurus vachellii
TGTTTAATGTGAATCATGTTATAACCAGTGGCTCAGAACATGTCCTGTAGATTTACAGCTTTACCTCTGACTGTTACGCTGTGCTGCTGTTATACAGAATAATCATTCAGAGTTTTTCCTCTGTGCTTGCAGCCGAATCTGGAAATTAACCACCATGCAGATAAATCTCTGGACAGTTTCTGTAAGTGGCAGAAATCACTGTTGTCTCATCAGGGGGACGGAAACAGCATCCCAGAGAACGGCATCGCTCACCATGACAACGCTGTTCTCATCACCAGGTCAGTGGGTTCTCCTGTCTGTGGAATGATGAGAGAGTCGGTGAAAGTCTGAGAGAGAGTGAGAGAATTTGAGAGCGTTGGGGAGAGTTTGAGAAAGTCACGGTTAGTCAGAGATAGTCTGAGATAGTCTGAGAGAGTCTGAGAGAGTCTGAGAGAGTCTGAGAGAGTCAGGGAGAGTCTGGGAGAGTCTGGGAGAGTCAGGGAGAGTCAGGGAGAGTCTGGGAGAGTCAGGGAGAGTCTGGGAGAGTCTGGGAGAGTCTGGGAGAGTCAGGGAGAGTCTGGGAGAGTTTGAGAGAGTTTGAGAGAGTCAGGGAGAGTCTGAGAGAGTCAGGGAGAGTCAGGGAGAGTCAGGGAGAGTCTGGGAGAGTTTGAGAGAGTTTGAGAGAGTCAGGGAGAGTCTGAGAGTCAGGGAGAGTCAGGGAGAGTCAGGGAGAGTCTGGGAGAGTTTGAGAGAGTTTGAGAGAGTCAGGGAGAGTCTGAGAGAGTCAGGGAGAGTCTGGGAGAGTCAGGGAGAGTCAGGGAGAGTCTGAGAGAGTCAGGGAGAGTCAGGGAGAGTTTGAGAGAGTCAGGGAGAGTCTGAGAGAGTCTGGGAGAGTTTGAGAGAGTCTGAGAGAGTCAGGGAGAGTCAGGGAGAGTTTGAGAGAGTTTGAGAGAGTCAGGGAGAGTCTGGGAGAGTTTGAGAGAGTCAGGGAGAGTCTGAGAGAGTCTGGGAGAGTCAGGGAGAGTTTGAGAGAGTTTGAGAGAGTCAGGGAGAGTCAGGGAGAGTTTGAGAGAGTTTGAGAGAGTCACGGTTAGTCAGAGAGTGTCAGGGAGAGTCTGAGTCTGGGAGAGGCTGGGAGAGGCTGAGAGTCAGGGAGAGTCTGAGAAATTCAGGGAGATTCTGAGAGTGTAAGGTGAGATTTTCGCACAGATTTTCTGAGAATCTGTGAGAGTCTGTGAGAGTTTGAGAAAGTCACGGTTAGTCAGAGATAGTCAGGAAGAGTCTGAGAGAGTCTGAGAGAGTCTGGGAGAGTTGGGGAGAGTGTGACAGAGTCTGGGAGAGTCTGAGCTTGTTGAAGAGAGTCTGAGAAATTTGAACAAAGTCAGGGAGAGTCTACATCCACTTCAGATTGTCTAGCAGTAAGAAAGGGAGTCGACTCTGAATCAACTCGTCTTCAGGAAGTGAATCGAATCCAATCTAAAACTGAATGTGATAACACACACACACACACACACACACACACACACACACACACACACACACACACACACACAGTGAAGTTTTTCTGAATTTTTTCCATCACCATTTTTCTAAATAAAAGAGTTTTACTGGAACATTTTATAGTTTGATTGAGACTCAACAGACAGAAAAAACATCTGTGTTGAAGAAATGATATAAAAAACAAAATAAAAATGTTTCTGATTGAAATGCTGAGGTTTTATTGCCACACAGATGTCTGGAGGTTAAAAAAGTTGTTTGTTTATGTGCGATATTAGTCTGAAATTGCTGGAAAATACCTTAATGTAACTTCAACCTTCAACCTTCTCGCATTGTGTGGAGATGCTGCGTCGCCGTGGGGACGAGTTCCCCTGAACACTTTACAGACCATCACCATGTTGCTGCCAAACCCTGCATTGTGTCATCATCTGGAAAGCAGCGCCGCTCGTCTCTCCTTGCTATTTTGTACACGTTATTATGGCAACCGAATCACACCCTTGAGTCACCTGTTGTGTGTTGAACATTTTCTGACTTGTGCTGAGGTTTTTTTCCCCTCGGCTTTTCTTTTCTCTGACAGTTTTTATGACTCAGCACTCCTTTTGTGCTCGTGTTGTTCATCTGATGCTTTTGAAACAGAAATGCTTTTGAATCTTTTGAATATTTATTCTGCTGTAAAACAGTAGTAGCTATATAAAGCTTCTCACACTGTTACTACAGCTACGCTATACGATCAAAAGTATGTGCCCCCGACTGTCACACCCATGTGTGTTGCTAATCATTGTGAGGTGATTAACGTGTTCTGCGCTCAGCTTCGTTCTCAGATAAGATTAAAAAAGCGAGATAATTGTACTCGCTACGATCACTCACCGGTCTCCAGCCATCTGCTGTGTCCTTCCAAGCTTTATTCATTCATTCATTCATCTTCTACCGCTTATCCGAACTACCTCAGGTCACGGGGAGCCTGTGCCTATCTCAGGCGTCATCGGGCATCAAGGCAGGATACACCCTGGACGGAGTGCCAACCCATCACAGGGCACACACACACACTCTCATTCACTCACACAATCACACACTAGGGCCAATTTTCCAGAGATGCCAATCAACCTACCATGCATGTCTTTGGACCGGGGGAGGAAACCGGAGTACCCGGAGGAAACCCCCGAGGCACGGGGAGAACATGCAAACTCCACACACACAAGGTGGAGGCGGGAATCGAACCCCGACCCTGGAGGTGTGAGGCGAACGTGCTAACCACTAAGCCACCGTGCCCCCCCACCAAGCTTTATTATTCTTCCTAAAGTTTCTCTACACGTTTAATCAGAGCAAGCATACGACAACTGAAAATAAAACCCCACTTCCAAGATTTTCTATTATTTTTGTGGGAACTAATTGCAGGTTGGAACTAAAGTTGTGATCATGGACATGAGGAAACTTCAGATCAGGCACTGAGGAATACTTCGCTTGCTTTCATCTGCGGCTTCATGGAATCGCACCTAAATGAAACATCTACAGCATTTAGCAGACGCCCTTATCCAGAGCGACTTACATTCTTTCTCATACAACTAAGCAGTTGAGGGTTAAGGGCCTTGCTCAGGGGCCCAGCAGTGGCAGCTTGGTGGACGTAGGAATTGAACTCACAACCTTCCGATTGGCAGCCCAACATCTTAAGCACTAGGCTACAACATCCCACCAACAGCTCCTCTGAAACATCACTGTGTAGAAAAATGAGTGTTTGGACGTCATTTGATCAGAACTTGATATGGACACAAAGCCCCTGGTTTCCTCAGAATGGTGTAAAATGAAGGATGATTAAAGATGCATCTTGTCGTGTTTAGAGCTCTCTGTAACTCTCTAAAGGATTTTTCTCCTGGTGCTCTTGTTGTCTAGCTGCAGAGACTCGACACGCTGTTGTTTTTGTCCTTTCTGACACTTCTGTATTCCTTGGACTAAGTGACTGTGGCCTGAGATGAGAAACGTTTTGCTATCCTGAGATCAGACTCTAACAAATGAGTCGAGGTTCAGGTGAGAAGGTGCAGCGGCTCCGGCCAAGAAAAAGCTCATGAATTAGACCTGGGCTCAGTGTTCAGTCTGGAGATGCTATATGAGTGTCTTTTTTTAAAGACACTGACGCAGGGTCCAGGAAGCGCTGATTAACCATCGCGTCTGGTAAGAACATTGTGAATCCTCCAGGACAGAAAATGCGGCTGCGTCTGCCATTTATTTTAGCGACGCAGGCTTTTGGTTTATGACTAATGATCCCCTGAAAGAAGGAGAAAACTTCACCAAGGCCAGACGTTTGATCCTGTGCCGTATTTATAGCTGCACGTCTGTTACAGGCAGCTGGAGGAAAGAATCTGCATCATTTGTGATCTTAATGTGTGTTAAAGCGAAACACTACAACAAGAAACAACAAGGGTTTAACTCTCAGACTGAACTTTAAGCACATTGAACCTGATTTCCTTCGTTAATACAATATACATGCAAAGCCTGAAGGACACAGCAGATGTCTGGAGACCGGTGAGTGAACGTAGCTTGTTCAGTGCATCTTATGTTATTTCTGTGCTCATGAAATGTTAGATGTTCATTCCAGTCATTAGAGAAGAATGGTAATGATTGTTGAGATTAACCCTCATTTGCATAAACAAAATGGATATATTTGAAAGTAAATATTTTATACAGATATGATGTTTTGTTCCATGACACAGATGAAGATGAAGGTTTAAAAGAGAAATTTCTGCAGTTTGATGATTCTTGACACATTGCATCACCAGGAGCAGTGCACAGTGTTGGAGAATTTATTCACTCATCTTCATCTTCAACTCGGTTAGTACGCAGGAGAATCCGGAGTCTATCCCAGAAATAAAGGGATCCTTGAGCTGTGAAGAGAAACCATTGGATGAAGAACTGATTCATGATGATATGTTTAAGTTAAAGTTTACATTTAATAACGTCATATTTAAATGTCTGCTCTGCTCCTGAAGATGCGTTACTGTAAGAACTTCATCAAGGTGAGCGCTTCTATGTCAGGTTCGGTCTCGCCACCTGCCGTCTCTCCGTGGTTTATTTTCCAACACAATACAGCATGGCATGAGCGATGTGATGAGGAATGAAAGTAACCCAATCAAAATTATTGCTTTCCCTGTGAGTGTTCCAGAGAGAGAGACTCATAAATTTTTGGATGTCTTCCATAAAGATCAGAGTGAAGCAGAAGGACATAGAAGGACTGAAATTTAATTTTCAATTCGGTGTCCTTGTGTGTGTGTGAGTGTGTGTGAGTGTGTGTGTGTGTGTGTGTGTTTAATGTTTTAATACATTAAGACCCCACGTATGATTGGATTGCAGGCTGCCATTAAAAATAAATGAGTGTATATTCAAGGCCTCGTCTTTCCCGTCTCAGATCGTGCGTGCCTGCTGCTTCGTTTTCTTTTATTGGATTATCAGAGCAGTGTGTACGTTATTTAGACAGCTTGACAGGAGGTGGAGACGACGTGCGCGGTTTGGCTTTGCATTCTTGGCCGTCTTGTTTCAGATTCAAACGAAAGCACTTTTTTGTGTGTGATGAGGACGAGACAAGGATCTTTTTTAATATATAAATTTTCCTGAGTTATTTATGTTGTAGTGGTTTCTGTGTTTTGACAGAGATGATAAATGAGAGTTTTAAAGCATCTGTTTGTGTATAAACTGACTTTAGTTAACACACAGAATCGATCTTATCTCCTGAGCTGCTTCAGTGGGATGATTAAATACAAAACCACTTTAGATTTTACTTTTACACAATTTTTTCTGATCTGGCGACAGGTTCATACAGAGATTAAATCCATCCGTAGAACAAACTCCATGCTTCTGTCTGTCCCATATGAAACCCAGAACGTCCTGGATTCTTTAATTTGTTCCAGATCAAGCCCTGTGTTCTTAGTTCTTGTGCTACAGACGATATTCAAGCCTGGCTTCCTGCCTTTGGTTTGACTCCATGGCTGTATCAGACTCAACTGCTTCTTAGGAGGTGTTAAATGCCCCGTTTGGGGAATGAAAAAATATTTGGCATTCTTTAGTAACGGCTGTGCCGTCAAAAACATCTGCCAAACCCTTGACAAGTCCAAAAAAAAACAGAGTGGTTTGTATAAGAAAATATAAAGTGGCCCCTGAGTGTGCAGTTCAAAACCACCAGTGGAGTGGAGTATAAAGTGGAGTGTGGGGTGCAGTGTGGGGTGCAGTGTGGGGTGCAGTGTGGGGTGGAGTGTGGGGTGGGGTGGAGTGTGGGGTGGAGTGTGGAGTGCTGTGTGGGGTGCTGTGTGGGGTGGGGTGGAGTGTGGAGTGCTGTGTGGGGTGGAGTGTGGGGTGGAGTGTGGGGTATAGGGTGGGGTGGGGTGGAGTGTGGGGTGCAGGGTTTTGTGCAGGGTTGAGTGCATTGTGGGGTGCAGTGTGGGGTGGGGTGTGGAGTATAGGGTGGGTTAACGAGTCCAGTTAACGTGACATAGTGCAAAAAAATTAATGGTGTATTTATGGTGTGTTTATGGTGTGTTAATGGTGTATTAATGGTGTATTAATGATGTATTAATGGTGTGCTTATGGTGTGTTAATGGTGTATTAATGGTGTATTAACGGTGTATTAATGGTGTATTAATGGTGTATTTATGGTGTGTTTATGGTGTGTTAATGGTGTATTAATGGTGTATTAATGATGTATTAATGGTGTATTAATGGTGTATTAATGGTGTGCTTATGGTGTGTTAATGGTGTATTAATGGTGTGTTTATGGTGTGTTTATGGTGTATTAATGATGTATTAATGGTGTATTAATGGTGTGTTTATGGTGTGTTAATGGTGTATTAATGGTGTATTAATGGTGTATTAATGGTGTATTAATGGTGTGTTTATGGTGTATTAATGGTGTATTAATGGTGTATTAATGGTGTGTTTACGGTGTATTAATGGTGTGTTTATGGTGTATTAATGGTGTATTAATGGTGTGTTTATGGTGTATTAATGGTGTATTAATGGTGTATTAATGGTGTATTAACGGTGTATTAATGGTGTGTTTATGGTGTATTAATGGTGTATTAATGGTGTATTAATGGTGTGTTTACGGTGTATTAATGGTGTGTTTATGGTGTATTAACGGTGTATTAATGGTGTGTTTATGGTGTATTAATGGTGTATTAATGGTGTATTAATGGTGTATTAACGGTGTATTAATGGTGTGTTTATGGTGTATTAATGGTGTATTAATGGTGTGTTTATGGTGTATTAATGGTGTATTAATGGTGTATTAATGGTGTATTAATGGTGTGTTTATGGTGTATTAATGGTGTATTAATGGTGTATTAATGGTGTATTAACGGTGTATTAACGGTGTATTAATGGTGTGTTTATGGTGTATTAATGGTGTATTAATGGTGTGTTTATGGTGTATTAATGGTGTATTAATGGTGTATTAATGGTGTATTAATGGTGTATTAATGGTGTATTAATGGTGTATTAATGGTGTATTCCCTCCATCACTGGGATGAGCGATGCTCCAGCTTGTTGATGTGGATTTTCATGTTTACACAATGTCTTATTTAATGCAGATTCTTGTACAGACCTGCAGACAAACTCTACTGAACTCCACCCATTCTATCAACACCACTGCATCCACTCCACTTCTGTTCATGTTCACTATTTATTGTTGTGTTCTGTTGTGTTTTGTCCATGAAGGTGCCATTGTTTTATTACAATAGTATGAAGAAACACCACCAGGTCAGATTTAATCCAGCATGGAGACGAATATAATAACCAAAGTTTTAGAAAAACACAGTGATGGAGTGATGAACACACTGAGAGAGAGAGAGAGAGAGAGAGAGAGAGAGATGGAGAGAATCACTGACTTTGTATAATCTGATTAAATCCTGAACTAACAGAGAGATCTGTGTTTTTCACAGGTATGACATCTGCACCTACAAGAACAAGCCCTGTGGAACTCTCGGTGAGTCTAGAACCGTTTCTCACTTTATTTTCATCTGCTTCTCTCTCTCTCTCTCTCTC
>NC_083479.1:21798477-21810977 GCF_030014155.1 Tachysurus vachellii
TGTTTGTGACTCACTGACTCAGAGGGGTCAGAGCTTGAACTCTGTACCGTAAGTCTTTTTCACGAGGGCTGCTCCTTCCTCATACATGCTTGTCCTGTAAACCCTTTGAAGTCCAAGCTTTAAACAGGTCTGAGTGCTCGTTAAAGGGGAAATCCTACACAAGGTTGAGTGAAGCGAGGCCGTGTAACGTGTCAACACGTTTCCTCTTTATCTGTGCCAGGAGCCGGTGCTGGATTCAGCAGATCCTGAAGTCAAATGTTCAGACTCGTGTGTTTGTAACGGCCGAGATCGAGACCCTGTTCACACACAGATTTTACAAATGTTCTTTTATGTTTGAAATATTTAAAAAAAAAAAAATCCAGTCCCACTAAACTGCAGAAGTTCTGAAAACACTCTGCAGATCACATCAGCAGCAGGACAGAGAGGTAAACACACTGTGAAAATTGTCACATCAGGACAAAAGCACCAATGAGACCTAAATACGTCCGAGGGTTTGTACGTGATGATGTGGAACTGTTCGGTGATCTTCTGGGTCTGATCAGTGCAGGAGAAAAACATCTACAGGATCATCAGGACACATTGGGAAGATGGGGAGGTGAATAGGGTTTTGTTATGTCTGTCGTCTCCTGGATGTGTGTAGTGCTTTTTTTTGTGTGTGTCACGTCTGGAACTCTCGCTGGAGCTGAACATCACTCTGTCTTTCTCTCAGAGTTTATGTATTCTGACCAACTTGCCTTTGCCTTATTTCCTAGGAAGTGTGTAGAGAGCTCTGGTGCCTTAGCAAAAGTAACCGCTGTGTCACTAACAGTATTCCAGCCACAGAGGGAACGCTGTGTCAAACCGGCAGCATTGAGAAAGGGGTAAGTGTGAGATCTACACCACAGCCTCACTTCACTCCTGAACATACTAACAGATGGTGACTTTAACATCATCAAGACGGAGCTCACAATACGCTCGGTTTCTCAGTAACACGACAAGCTGTGATGTGTTTTTTCTCTCATTTATGTGGAGAGAGAATAATGAGTGTTTGTAGCTGCTAGAATGTAAGAAACAACAGGAAGTAACACACTTTAACATTATACGTAACTCCAAATAGAAAAAAACAATGAAGTTCTTTAATAAATAAAAATTGTAATAGATGGTAAGTTACTGTAAGTTGGAATTAAATAAAGGTATAAAACACTTGTTCAGTTAGAGGAAAAGAATCTCCAGGGGAATAAACGTAACACTGCTTCATCACACCGTCACTGAAGGGTTGTTGTTCAGACGCTGTCGTTTTGACCGAATCTGGACCCGCCCCTTCTGCAGTTCCTTCCAAGCCACACCCCTAAATGTGAAACCAAGCTTAAGAGTCAGAGCTTCGGTGAACTGACTGTTTGAGACTGGATGCTGATTGGTTCTCGAGTCTCTAATGTGAGGAACACAAGCAGTTGTAAGGTGCCAATACTTTTGTTTGGACCTCGTAATCTAAATGATATGGTGTTTAAGGCTATGATCCTGTTGTTTTCTCTTCAGAGTAAAGAACTGGTCCATTAAATGAGACTTCAGGATTAAGGTCTGCTCACTGAGGAGGAATCTGTTCTTGTTGATATTCCCTGATGTTGTGATGTTAGTGTCAGGTAGTGAAAACACACTCAGGTTAGAGAGACAGTTTTAATAAAGATTACAGCTCACATTGTCTCTGACTGAAAAGGAAGAACGAGAGAGAGCCATGAGCTGTCGTCCTTCGTTATCGTTATCTGGCTGAAGCTATTCAGCAGCTATTCAGCAGCTATTCAGCAGCTATTCAGCAGCGTGTCCTAGACGAGCGGAGCGGCTCGAGCCGCTGTTATTTTCCCAGAGAGTGTATGTACTTATGTCTGGCTCTGGACACACTGGCATCAAAGGAATATGAAGATCAGCCATTTCTGCCTGAGTGAGTAATGTGATGGAGGGGCGTGGCCTGGGACGAACTGTGGTGGGGGAGGGGTGGGGAGGGGTGGAGAGGGTGGGGTCAGAGGAAGCTGTATCACAGGGTTTCCTGTTAAATACACTTTATTTAAAGCTGCAAAACAGATCGTACCGATACACACTCACATACACACACTCACATACACACACTCACATACACACACACACTCACATACACACACTCACATACACACACTCACATACACACTCACATACACACACTCACATACACACACTCACATACACACTCACATACACACACTCACATACACACACACACTCACATACACACTCACATACACACACTCACATACACACTCACATACACACACTCACATACACACACTCACATACACACACTCACATACACACACTCACATACACACTCACATACACACACTCACATACACACTCACATACACACACTCACATACACACACTCACATACACACACTCACATACACACTCACATACACACACTCACATACACACACTCACATACACACTCACATACACACTCACATACACACTCACATACACACACTCACATACACACTCACATACACACACTCACATACACACACTCACATACACACATTCACATACACACACTCACATACACACACTCACATACACACACTCCCATACACACACTCCCATACACACACTCACATACACACACTCACATATACACACTCACATACACACACACATGTACACACTCTCACATATGCACACACACTCACATACACACACTCACATACGTACACACACTCACATACACACACTCACATACGTACACACACTCACATACACACACTCGCATATGTACACACACTCACATACACACACTCACATACGTACACACACTCACATACACACACTCACATACACACTTACATACACACACTCACATACACACACTCACGTACACACACTCACACACTCACATACACACTCACATACGTACACACACTCACATACACACTCACATACACACTCACATACACACACTCACATACGTACACACACTCACATACACACACTCACATACACACACACTCTCTCTCTCTCTCTCTCTCTCTCTCTCTCTCTCTCTCTCCTTAGTGCTAATCCTCTTTAGTTTATTTGAGATGCCAGTTGCTAAAGATACATCTTCAAGTTTCTTCTGATGAACAGAGAGAGAAAAAGAGAGACAGAATTGTATTTCTTTAGAAAAAAGTTAAGATATAGCAAAAATAAAGAGGTAATGTGCAAAAATTAACTATTGTTAATTTAATGTGCAGAAATTGCAGACTGAGTGCAAAGATGTAGCTTTGTGTGTGTGTGTGTGTGTGTGTGTGTGTGTGTGTGTGTGTGTGTGTGTGTGTGTGTGTGTGTGTGTCAGTGGTGTTATCAGGGCGAGTGTGTGGCGTTTGGTACGTGGCCACTCAGTGTGGATGGAGGCTGGGGGCCATGGACACAGTGGGGCGAATGCAGCCGGACATGCGGTGGTGGAGTTTCTTCGTCCATGCGTCACTGTGACAGTCCAGCGTAAGTAGGCAAAGTAAGAGTCGGGGGAGGAGATCATCATCATCATCATCACCATCACTGCATCACTACACACAGCTCACCATCACTAACATCAGTCTGACTGGTCAGTAGATCTGACAGCCGCAGGTTTATATCACCAATCGTTTCCATAGTAACAGTTTATTCACAGAGATGTAAATTAGCAGGTGATGATAAATAAAAAAACGTCGTCACCTTCAAGCTGATCAGCTTCTGAGGAAACCCAAATGTGAGCAGAATGGACAGATCTGGAGAAGAAAAAAGGAGTGTTTTTGATCTGAGTTTGGTCCAATCACTGCAGGTCAAACTGTCCGAGTTTGGAGGAGAACACACTGCCCCAGCGGTCACAACAACCCAAAACACACACTACAGTGTCCAGGGCATCTCCTGAAGATTTATTTCTGTGTAAAACTGGAGCTGAACACAAAGATCAGATAAGATCAGATGCTTCTACTTAATTGTTAGTTAGGATTTGTTCTTGTTTCCACTGGAGATATTTATTTATTTATTTATTTATAATAAACCTGCTTAGACGATGAGTTTCAACAAAATTCTCTGAAATCACTTGAGCTTGTTGTGGAGTCAGTCTGGAGAACTGAACCCGTGGCTCATCAGCAGGTTTTCACTGGAGGTTTTTACAGCAAGAAGGTGAGAAATATTTCAGTCTGTTGTTGTGTACAGTTATTCTCTGATGGTGATCGACTTGTGAGAGTTCAGTGTTCTTAAATCACCTCCTTCTGCCCAACACCAGGTCGAGTCTCATTACGCTCTGGCACTGAAGCCTTTGTACATGGCTCTGTTTCTCAGACCTTCAGCTCTGTCAGCGACATCCTCGAGTGGCATCTGATGCTCCGTCTCAAATCATCGACAAACAGAAGCTTTTACATACAAACACACACAGTTCTTGTTCTGACTAACAGAGCTGTCAGAACCCAAAAACCTTTTATCACTGTACAAAAAAACTCTTTATGGTTTGTACTGAGATCCAGTCTTCTGGAAGGGTCTCCACTAGATGTTGGATTATGGGGATTAGTGATGATTCAGCTACAAGAGCATTAGTGAGATCAGACTCTGATGTTGGTGATGAGGTCTGGGGTTCAGTCGGTGTTCAGTGGTGTTGAGTCAGAGTCAGGGCTCAGTGCAGGACACTCGAGTTTTTCACTCCAACCTTCACCTCCACCTGTCGTCATAGAGCTGCTTTGTACACAGGGACATTGTCCTGATGGAGCAGAGTTTGGACTTTCAGTTCCACTGAAGATAAACTGTAAAGTTTCACACAGAGACGTTCAGTACATCTGTGTGACGTTCAGCGTCTCCTCTACAGCCCATTTTATTACACTTTAGCACTCAGTAGATGTTGTTGATGTTGTGTGAAAAAGCAGCATTACCCCACAGATAACAGCTGGCTGGAGTGGTGAGGTCTGTAGAACCATTTCATCCTGAGCACTCGAGTTCCTCCCCCTGAAGACCTGCTGCATGAGGAAGGCTTTTATTTTGTGCCTGAAGCAGCATTCTGACGGTGATCCAGCTCCAGCTCCAGTGAGACGTTTTTTTTTTCATTTCAGCTGGAAGGTCTGGTCAAGAAGTTTAATGGGTTTTCTAAGAGAACTGTGTATCATCCTGTGTTTATCTAATGTGTCCTCAGTGCAGATGTTTCCAGGTTTTGTGAGGAAGGTCTCTTTGTTCTATGCTTCATATCCTTCAGTTCTGTAATAAGGGTTCTCTGATTTTCTCTTGGTTCTTCATCAGTCTGTTTTTATTCTATTTTATTCTTTTTTGCAGGCCGTCTGGAGGAGGGAAGTATTGTCTTGGGGAGAGGAAGCGCTACAGATCCTGCAGCACCGATGTAAGTTTCCGTTTCTGTTCTGCTGCTTAGGATTAGGGATCATGGACTGGCAGATCTTCTGTAGACCATTAATCCTCTACAGCGAGGGTTTTATGAACCCTTAAACTGAGGGTTCTTTACTGTTTTTTTAAAGTAAAGAAAAATTAAAGGAGAAAAATATAATTTTTAAAAAATTGTCCATTTTACAGTTTTAAGTCTTTGATTTTTTTTTTTTTTTTTTTTTTTATAAATTTTTTTTTAAAAAGTTAATTTCATAATCTAGTCATTTAGATTACTTAGTTGTAGTCTAGTCAACTTTAGTTGACTAAAGATCAAGAGATTTTAGTCGACCTTTTTATTATTTTTAAATGTAAAGTGTGAAACATTTTTGTAAAGTTTCCCCTAAACTTCTGGACGTCACCGAGCTGAAATGAGACGTCTATGAACCTGCTCTGAAATGAGCTTTTAAAGTTCAATACACAGTTTTATAGAATTACAGAATACAGAATTCTTTATTTATCCGGCCTGGATTTATCACAATCGATCTCAATAACAATAATAATGACCAGCAGACCTGCTGCTCTCCCTGAAGAAGCTCATAACAAACTGTGTGACCTTCTTAATAAAACCGAGTACTGAAAGAACCTCAGTGTCTTTAGCGCAAAAAAGAAATCATCAATAATTTTGTGTTGATCTTTAAATATTTTAAGGGCTGAAATTGTGAAATCAGTCCTGAGCTCTGTGAACGATGTGTTATTAATGCTGCTGTTCCTTTAGCAGAAACACACCTTCACATGGATTTGTCTCTTCATGACTTGCTGCACGTCACTTCATGTTTCTGTTGTTTTTGTCAGTTCTTGTTCACATGGTCTGCGCTTCTCTTTGTTCCAGCACGGACGCTTTGTTGTGTAGAAACAGTGTATCAGGGCGAGACGTGTTGATGTAGATCAAATGTGTGACTAAACTCCGCCCTGCAGAAAGAGATGATATGTGATTGGATAGGATCCTAACTTGCCCCGCCTTCTCCTAACTTTTCATAACTAAATTAGTTTTGATTGGATCTTGTCTCGTCCTTTTTATTTGTTGACGACAAGTTTGGCGTAGTTTCCGTCCTTGTGCATTAGTTTTTCTTTAGTTATCGTCTTGTGATAATGATAACGTAATATGATAATAAACTTTTACGAAAACTATTCATCAGCAGAATGATCATCACTTTGTTCTGTGGTGATTTGCAATGAGGTTTTCAGCTGTTCTGGTTCTGTGGATCTGCGATCGGGTTCTGTGTTGATCTATAAGGAGGTCCTGCTGTAGACGTGTGTATAAGACAGAGAACCCAGTAGTTTTTGAAATGTTCTGGTTATTCCAGCTGTTGTCATGACTGCAGTTTCTCTGAAGACTTTGTGGATCTGAGTACAGATTGTGCATGTATGAGCTGATGAACAGCACATGGCTGCTCTCGCTATCTGTGGCCTAATTCCTCCTCAGTTATTAAAGATGTTCACTGCCAGATGAACACAGGTTCTTCACCTGGGAGGGTAGAGAACATGACTCAGAAAATCCTACAGTACTCAGCATTCACTCGGAGAGTTTTTACAGCATAAAAAATTAATCAGAACTAATATTTTATAAAGATGGAAATTGAGAACTTCACTTTGCTGCCTATTTCTGAGGTTTTTATGAAGGTGAAAATTGAGCCAGTTAGGGGGCTTTGAGGCTATTCTACCACAAATCTTAAAAGTAACAGCTCAGAGCAAGCAGCGAGTGTTTACATTGGAAAACAAACAGCACGCTTCAAACCACATCTACATCCCCTGAAACCTGCTGCGTCCAAAACAAATGGATCTCCGGTATGCAGACGACATCGAATCAGGAGCTGCAGAACTTCAGGGTTGAAGACCTCACTCTCTACCAGGCCTCGGGGTGATCATTTACATTTACATTTACATCATGTGACACTCTCTTATCCAGAGCGACGTACATAAGTGCTTAAATCTCTAACATTAGATACATTAATGCTGGTTCACTCGGTTACATACTTAAGATACCATGAGATTAAAACATTTGTTCAAAGTTACAATGAAAAAGTGTCAAAGTTTATTTCTTTATAAATGCAGAAGATAAAGAAAGAAGTTCTAGTTGAAGTGTTTCCTGAATAAGTAGGTCTTCAACCGCTGTATGAAAATATCCAGTGACTCAGCTGTCCGGACCTCTAGGGGAAGTTCATTCCACCACCTTGGTGTCAGAACAGAGAAGAGTCTTGTAGTAAACTTACCTCTTACCCTGAGAGATGGTGGGACCAGTGGAGCAGTGCTGTAGATCTGAGGGTGTGAGGTGCAGTGTGAGGAGTGATGAGGGCTTTGAGGTAAGAGGGAGATGGTCCATTTTTGGCTTTGTAGGCCAGCATCAGTGTTTTGAATCTGATGTGTTCAGCTACCAGAAGCCAGTGGAGGGATCGCAGCAGTGTGGTGGTGTGGAGAACTTTGGCAGGTTGAACACAAGCCGGGCAGCTGCATTTTGGATCATTTGCAGAGGACGGATTGCGTTCATATGTAGACCTGCCAGTAGTGTGTTACAGTAATCCAGTCTAGAAATGACAAGAGACTGAACAAGTACCTGAGCAGCCTGTGTGGACAAAAATGGCCGAATCCTTCTATTGTTGTAGAGAAGAAACCGACATGAGCGAGTCACATTAGCAACATGAGAGGAAAAGGACAGAGTGTCCATGGTTACCCCAAGGTTGTGAGCTGTGGCTGAAGGGGAGATCAGATGTATGTAGGGATATAACAAGATCATGACCTGGGGATGAATCACCTGATGATCAGTAGTTCAGTTTTGTTAGGATTGAGCTTTAACTGATGAGCAGTCATCCATGATGATATTTCTGCCAGACATGCTGAGATCCGATCAGAAGCTCTGGTATCTGAGGGTGGGAAAGAGAAGATAAGTTGTGTATCATCAGCAAAGCAGTGGTAAGAGAACCCATGTGAGGAAATAACTTCACTAAGAGAGTGAGTATACAGGGAGAAAAGAAGAGGACCAAGTACTGAGCCCTGTGGGACACCAGTGGAGAGTCTGCGTGGAGCAGATGTCACTCCACCTCCATGTTACCTGATATGAGCGTCCTTCCAGGTAGGAAGTGAACCATTCCCAAGCTGATCCACAAATCCCAAGACTCCTGAGGGTGGCTAAGAGAGTCTTATGGTTGACCGTATCAAACACTGCTGAAAGGTCAAGGAGGATAAGGACGGATGACAGTTTGGCTGATGTAGCAGCATGTAGTTTCTCAGAGACATCAAAAAGGGCTGTCTCTGTGGAATGAGCTGCTTTAAAGCCAGACTGTTGGGATCTTGGAGGTTGTTCTGTGAGAGATAGACAGACAGTTGATTACAGACAATGTGTTCAAGAATATTTGAAAGAAAAGAGAGAAGTGACACCGGTCTGTAGTTACTGATGTCTGATGGATCCAGAGCAGGTTTCTTTAGGATGGGAATAACCCTTGCTCTCTTGAAAGTAGTTGCTACCTGACCAGATGCTATGGATCTATTGATGATAGTGGTAATGAAGGGCAGAAGGTCTTGTGAGATGGTCTGGAGCATAGTGGAAGGGAGTGGATCCAATGGGCAGGTGGTAGGATTGCAGGACTGGATGAGTTGTAAAATCTATTCTGCTGCTACAGTTGAGAAATGTGACAACGATGGAGTGGGGAATCCATACTGGGAGATGTAAGTGCAGTCGGGGATGAAGTGAAGGTCCTGCAGATTTCCTCAATCTTCTCCTGGTAGAAAGAAGCAAAGTCGTCTGCAGTCAGGGAGGATGAAGAAGGCTGGAGCCAGGGGTTGAGTAGAGAAGAGATGATGTGGAGCTTCTGATGGTCTTGTGCCGAAGCTTCAAGCTTTTCCTTGTAGAAGGAAGTCTTGGCAGAAGTCACATCTGAGGAGAACTTGGCCAGGAGTGTTCGGTAAGAGTCAAGATCTGCATCAAGTTGTGATTTCTTCCACTTTTTAGTGGACAGAGGACAGATTAAGTCCATAGTTGAGGAAAGAGAGGAGAGGAAAGTATCTGTGGAGGAGTCCAAGGGTAGTGAGGAAAAAGACTCAGGATCAGGAAGAGAAGAAAGAGTGACAGAAGCTACAGAAGAAGGGGAGACAGAATGAAGGTTGCAGCGGGTAAGAGCAAGGGGGTGAGAGGTAGTTTTAGATAGGGTAGGTAGAGTGATGGTGAAGGATACCAGGTGATGATCAGAGATGTGTAGTGGGGTAACACTCAGGGCGAATGAGTCGAGAAGAGACAGGAGGGAAGAAGATTGATGTTTGTCAGATTGGAGGTTGAAGTCACCAAGCAGCGTCAGAGGGGAGCTATCGGAAGGGAAAGCACTGAGCAGTGTGTCCATTTCTTCCAGGAAGTCACCTAGGGGACCAGGAGGGCGGTAAACAACAATGATAACAAGGTTTATTGGAGAGGTAACTGAAATGGCATGGAATTCAAAAGAGGAGATGGTTAAATGTGACAAGAGGAGAGGTGTAAAGTACCATTTCTTTGACAACAATAAACCTGTACCATAAAGCAGCTGGTGTAGCAGTGTTCTGTGGGAATATCCAGGTTTCTGTTAGCGCAAGAAAATCAAGGGAGTAATGGGAAGTTAAAGCAGAGATAAAATCGGGCACATATCTGAGATTTAAGGTATGGTAGAATATATCACACAGTACTAGACACTCATGTGACAATGTGTTCGAGAGATACTTACAAACCGCTACAGACACTAGCAGAGAACCTTCAGTTTAAATGAGTAAAACCTGCCCATAAATCACACCTTAAGGGAGATTAATCCTGATTAATCAGCTGAGAGAACAACAAAGACCAACACTATAAGATCAACAATGGTATAGAATAGAACACAATTCAAATCACACAACTCTAGAACAAAGTGAGTTAAACAGATAGTATACAAAAGTCAGGAACCTACTTTACCAGAAGACAATATAATCAGATGAAGAGTTAAAGCACACTCCGATGATCACTCCGATGGCATGCTGTGATGCTGAGATCTGATGAGGAGTGAAGGACGCTGCGCTCCTCACCCTGCTGGACTTACTGTACATGTCTAGTCCAGTGTTTATGATGAATAAAGTCATGGAGGACGCGGCCCCCTGGAGTCGGGCTCCAAACGTCAGCTTCTGACAACAATGAGCTAAACTCATTACTCCCTTATACTCTCTCTCTCTTTCTCACTTTCTATCTTCATGACATCATGTTAAAGATCAGTCCAGAACCTGTTCTTTCTTAATGAAGAATTCTGGGTTTGTTTCACTTACATTTAGCAGACAGCCTTATATTTTATTTCAATTTATACAACTGAACAATTGCTGGTTAAGGGCCTTGCTCAGGGACCTAGCAGTGTAAAGGTGGTGGACCTGGGATTTGAACTCATGCCCTTCTGATTAGTAGTCCAACACCTTAACCACTGAGCTACACAACCCTCTCAGTGATAAAGTATGAGTTTTAGTTGCTTTTGCTCCTAATGAAGTTAAAAGATGCCACAGCTAAAGCTTCTGACTTTCCTTCTGTGAATGAAGTTGGTGCTTTGTGTCTCGTAGCCTTGTCCAGTCGGGTCACAGGACTTCAGGGAGAAGCAGTGTTCTGACTTCGACAGCATGCCGTTCCGAGGGAAATATTACACCTGGAAGCCGTACACAGGAGGTACGTCCTGTCTCTCATACGGGCACACACACACACACACACACATACATACATACACACACACACACACACATACAGATAAACACACACATATACAGATATATACAAACATACAGACACTCATGTCGGCACATATACACATACACACACACGCACACACACATATACAGACACATATAAACATACAGACACTCATACAGGCACATATACACAAACACACACATATTCAGACACTCATAAGGGCACACACACACACACACACACACACACAGAGCTTTGTGTGCTTTCTATGTTCCAGAGACCATGTGAATGCCTCTTTGTTGGTGTGCAAATTCCAAAGATTCCATACCTCCATATTGTTAGTGTGAATGTTTGTGAGTGTGTGTGTGTGTGTGTGTGTATGTATGTGTCTGTATGTGTGTGTAGAGCAGTATTAGATGTGGTGTAGTGTGTGTGTGTGTGTCTGTATTTGAGTATGTCTATGTATGTGTGTGTATGTAGAGCAGTATTAGCTGTGATGTAGTGTGTGTGTGTGTGTATGCGTGTGTGTAGAGCAGTATTAACTGTGATTTAGTGTGTGTGTGTGTGTGTGTGTCTGTATTTGAGTATGTCTATGTATGTGTGTGTGTGTAGAGCAGTATTAGCTGTGATGTTGTGTGTGTGTGTAGAACAGTATTAAATGTGATTTAGTGTGTGTGTATGTGTGTGTGTGTGTGTGTGTGTGTGTGTGTGTGTTGTGCAGGTGGTGTGAAACCCTGTGCACTCAACTGCCTGGCTGAGGGCTATAACTTCTACACAGAACGTTCTCCTGCAGTCATTGATGGAACTCGCTGCCACGCCGATTCTCTGGACATTTGCATCAACGGAGAGTGTAAGGTGAGACGCTGCTGCAGCTCAGTGACGATGCACTCTGTAGTCTCACAGTTAAACACACTAGTTATTTATTTATTTACTTATTTACTTTGTGTGAGCAGTTTGTGCTTCTGCTGCCTGATGAAGCGTGTACCATGAACCTTGTCCTGGTCTCCAGGACTCTGTGTTGTGAAGGTGGAGAAACACTCTGAAGGAGGCAGAGAGGTTCTTCTCTAACTGGACGCTTCTGGTTCTGATTGTATTGTTGGATGATTTGTTAGCCAGACATGCCAAATTTAACAGGATACACAAATCACTTACAATATTATTTGTTTAATAAAATGAACTGGCAGAAGTCTGGAGGGGTTTTTGTGCATATTAGGAAATTGTTAAGAATGAGCTGACGAGAAGAACAGAATCCGGTGTCGGTGCGAGTTTGTGGTGGCTTCACATACACATATTTGGAAAAGTGATGCGCACACGCACACGGTGTCATTTAATACGGAGGATGGAAGCAAGCTGTGCTTCGTGAAACATCAGTCTGGAGAAGAGACACATTCAAGTGTATAAGAAAGCCAGCAAAAATTACAGCAGGAGGATTTAAAGCAGCCGGAGCATCCAGAGA
>NC_083479.1:21815977-21825977 GCF_030014155.1 Tachysurus vachellii
AAAGATTCATTTGTATGAAGTTAAAGAAGCAGTGTGAGATTCTGCAGGTGACATATAAGTGCAGCTCATCTCAGGAGCTCCCATCTGTCAGACTGCAGGCCAGCAGCACTAATCAGTCACGCTGAGTTCTCCTGTTCTTCCAGTTTTGCTTGCGTCAGCACCAAGAGCTCGTAAAAGCATTGTAACTAAAATAAGATCTTTTTAAATGGAGTGACAGGCACTAAACCAAACACAGACGAAATCAGGGAACTTCTGGATTGTTCTCCTGAAATCGAGCTCCATCTTAATCAGGACAGGGTGAAGATGTGGAGATGTGTGTTGTTCCTGGAGACAGGACCACTGCTTTGACGACACTGCTGGAACGGTTCTGAGGAAGGTTTGTTTCAGACCTTCAGCTGAGCATCCTTCTTCTCTCACTCTCTTCATCATGCTTTCTTCATCTCTTGTGAGGAGAGGAGCATAATGAGCCATGATGATGATCTGACGACACACACACTCATACACACACACACACACACACACTCATATACACACACACTCATATACACACACACACACACACACTCATATACATACACACTCTTACACACACTCACACACACACACACACACACACACACACACTCATACACACATGTACACACACACACACACACACTCGTACACACACATGTACACACACACACACACACAGATATCAGCTGAGGGCAACAGTGAATATGTAAAAATACAAATATGCCAGAATTCATTGTTCACACGATATAATGTGTAAATATAATATAAAAGTGTAAAAACCCCAGATGCGGTTGGAGAAGCAGTTTCTCAGAACTCTCCGACTCTCACAGTGTCGTCTCCTCTCACACAGCTTTGAAGTCAGAGGGAAACGATTATTACATCAACGGCGCATGGACCATCGACTGGCCTCGCAAATTTGACATCGCAGGAACGGCGTTTCACTACAAGAGACCGACGGATGAGGTGGAGTCTCTGGAGGCCCTCGGGGCCACCACGGAGAACCTGATCATTATGGTACGTAGTTTACAAAGTCATTCAAATAAAGCACTAAAGTGTTTACCACAGCGGAGAAGAAGCAGGATCCTGAGCAGAAGGTAAAGGTTTCTGTAACGTGGTGAAGGAGTCTGCAGTGACAGAGCTGTGTACAGTCAGAGGTGTAAAGTGACTGCTGAGGGAAACACTGACAGAACACAAGACACAACAGGAACTAACTCACTCCCACATTATATCTCACTATAAATGGATAAAACATTATGATGTCATTAGCTGCTCCATGTTAATAAAGTCACAGTGATTTTAATCATTAATAAGCACTAATATACAGACGTGTACTAAAGAGACAGTAAAGAGAAGCTTATAAATAAATCTGTGTGTGGTGTCTGTCACACTGTGTGTAGGTTTCTGTTCAAGTATGTTAGAGAATCTGCTGCTTCCTGTTTTTCTGTCTGTTAAGTGTTTTCGTTGTTGTTGTTTATTACACAACGTGCTGCTTTCTTCATTTTTTGGTGAAGAAGTAAATTATAAAAAAAAATAGTGTTTTGTTCTGACTCAATAACACAAAAGTAAACTACAGAGGAGTAGAGTAATCCAGCAGGAAACACACACACACACACACACACACACACACACACACACACACACACACACATACACATACACACACACACACACACACACATACACACACACACACACACATACACACACACACACACACACACACATACACATACACACACACACACACACATACATACACACACACACACACACACACACACACACACACACACATACATACACACACACACACACATACACACACACATACACACACCCATACATACACACACACACACATACACACACACACACACATACACATACACACACACACACAACACACACACACACACACACACACAACACACATACACACACACTCTCCGACTGTGTTTGGCCAGACAGAGGTTTTCTGTGCGCACACACATATAGCTGTTAAAACCACGAGCCAGAGTTCAAGTGAGGTTTGTGCACAGATGTGGACTTTATTTAGAGAGAGAGAGCCAGACAATTTCAAACAGAGAGTGTGTGTGTGTGTGTGTGTGTGTCTCTGCACTAACAAACAGCCAGTAAACAGTCTCCACACACACTGCAGTCTCTACAGTGACACAGAGCAGGTTTTATCATTCTGTATATATTTCTATTTTTGAATTTTTAATTAAGACCCCAGAGCTTTAACCACATGAGCTACAACTGCCCTACAATTACAAACTGTAATTTATTAAACCAACCACGTGTTCATAGTTATAATTAATATTGTGGAAGTGAGTTCTTCTGTACTTCTGTTCTCTCAGCTGTAAACAGTGTCCTTTAGCACAGTCTCTGTCCTGGAGATGTTCCAGCTCCTCAGTGCTGTTCTACAGAATTAATCACCACTGAATTAATGCAGTAAATGGTGTTATTTTAGAGAAGCATTGGTTTGAGCTGATCTCAGACCTGTGCTGATGTGGACACTGTGTGCAGGTGCTGCTGCAGGAACAGAACCCCGGAATCAGTTACAAGTTTAATGTCCCAATCCAGCGCACAGGCAGTGGGGACAACGAGGTGGGCTTCACCTGGAACCACCTGCCATGGTCAGAGTGCTCAGCCACCTGTGCAGGAGGTGAGATGCACACACACACACACGGGTGCACACACACACGCACACAAGCATGCATGCACGCACACACACAGGCACACACATACATGCACACACACACACACACACACAGGTGCACACACACACACACAGGTGCACACACACACACGCATACTCACAGGTGCAACTCACACCTGTACAGCTGCAGGTAGAAATCAGAAACCCAGATACAGGTGTGTTTGTTTATTTGATATTTGAACTCTTCCACATTTTGTCTTGTTGTAACATGAAAAACTGGAAAACTGGATATCATTTTAAAAACTCAAATTCATGATGTAAGATGCCAGTTAAGATCATCTCAGTTCCAGGATGTAAAATTTCAAAATGTGAAAAAGTAAAGGGGGGCTGGGGGGTGAATACTTACTCCTTTCTCTGCTAAATTCAGGGCACAGTCTGAGGTCTGAGATCTGATGGTCTGAATGCCAGAACCACACATTAATGTGAGCTCTCACCTCAAACACAACCAGACCGTGCTCAGCCTCGCCAGACACAAATGGCTTCCTTACAACAACAAATAGTTTTCCTTTTCTACTCGCTTTTTTCCTCTCAAGCTGCAGCCACTGAAAACATTCAGAGAGCTCAAGATACACGCTTAAAAAAATGCAGCACACAGAAGTGTAGTGTGAGAGAAGTGATGCAGAGTGAGAGGGGTAAGGGGGTGGGGAGAGTGAGAGGGGTAAGGGGGTGGGGAGAGTGAGAGAGGTAAGGGGGTGGGGAGAGTGAGAGGGGTAAGGGGGTGGGGAGAGTGAGAGGGGTAAGGGGGTGGGGAGAGTGAGAGGGGTATGGGGGTGGGGAGAGTGTGAGGGGTATGGGGGTGGGGAGAGTGAGAGAGGTAAGGGGGTGGGGAGAGTAAGAGGGTAAGGGGGTGGGGAGAGTGAGAGGGGTAAGGGGGTCGGGAGAGTGAGAGAGGTAAGGGGGTGTGGAGATTGAGAGAGGTAAGGGGGTGGGGAGAGAGAGAGGTAAGGGGGTGGGGAGAGTGAGAGAGGTAAGGGGGAGGGGAGGTAAGAGGGGTAAGGGGGTGGGGAGAGTGAGAGAGGTAAGGGGGTGGGGAGAGTGAGAGGGTAAGGGGGTGGGGAGAGTGGAGAGGTAAGGGGGTGGGGAGAGTGAGAGGGGTAAGGGGGTGGGGAGAGTGAGAGTGGTAAGGGGGTGGGGGAGTGAGAGGGTAGGGGTGGGGAGAGTGAGAGAGGTAAGGGGGTGGGGAGAGTGAGAGGGTAAGGGGGTGGGGAGAGTGAGGGGTAAGGGGGTGGGGAGAGTAAGAGGGGTAAGGGGGTGGGGAGGTGAGAGTAAGGGGGGGGGTGGAGAGTGAGGGGGTAAGGGGGTGGGGAGAGTGAGAGAGGTAAGGGGGTGGGGAGAGTGAGAGGGGTAAGGGGGTGGGGAGAGTGAGAGGGGTAAGGGGGTGGGGAGAGTGAGAGAGGTAAGGGGGTGGGGAGAGTGAGAGGGGTAAGGGGGTGGGGAGAGTGAGAGAGGTAAGGGGGTGGGGAGAGTGAGAGAGGTAAGGGGGTGGGGAGAGTGAGACCTCAACCCCCGGAGAGTGTACACTCAGTGCCCCTGAACTCCACCTCATTTACACTATGGAAATCCTTATGGAGGAAGACTAGGTGAAGATTGCAGGGAAACTAGAGGAAGACTAGGTGAAGATGTTTTGTAGTAAAGTTGTATGTTGGCAGAGCAGAAGCCCTTCGTCTGAATTCCACAGTGACGATTTAAGCCTCTGCCTTTCTTAATGCTAAAAGCGCTATAATGTTGGATGAATCCTTTAAGGCTTCTACATCACAGCTGCACCAGTCCACATTCTTGGCTTGAGTTTGTTCTGTTTTTCACACCGCTTCATTGTTTAAAGTCCAATCACAGGTTTATTTAGAGAAGTCTTATTTAGAAAAAACTCACAACAGCACTGGACTGGAAGCCAGACTCCCAACTCAGTCTTTTTTTATTGCATGATGGTGCAGGGACACAGAAAGAAGTAAGTCTGAGCTCCAATCTGACTCGCCTCATTATTATTACAGCGTCACTGTGAGTCAGCAGCAGACAAAACACACTCTGACGGCTCAGAGGACAGGACGCCTTCTCACTTTCTCACAATAATAATGGGTTTCCTCGACACGGCTGATTGGGTAGAATATTCTTCCCCCCTTCTCTTTCTCTCCCTCTCTCACACACACACACACACACACACACACGGTGGCCTTGCAGGCCGCCCAGTCTTGGCATTCATCAGATTTAACTTCAGCTTTTCATATATTTTTTTCCTCTGGAGGCCCTGTGCGGCACGGCACTGATGGCTCGGTCTGCTGAGCACACAGTGCAGCACTGCTGGCTCCGACTCACCGCACTGATCTCGCAATCAAGAGCCAAAGAAAAGAAGGGCTTCTCTGTAAAAGTCATTCAGCAAGACACTCACTTAAAAACTGAGGCATTTACACACCTAGAAATACCACTGAGGGGAACATTATCCAGCTCTGTCCTTCTCTGGGCACCGAGCGCTCGGTCAGCGGGCGGCTCCCCGGAGGAAGCGGCTTGTCCTGAGAGCGTGCAGGCCGACCGCATGCACACACAACAAAACACAACACAATACAACACTTCACTTTGCAGTCGTCTCAGAGACAGGCTTCTGGAACTCACAGATAGGATGTGAATTTGCTGTGACTGTGTTCACAGGTTCACAGAAACAGGAGGTGGTTTGCAGAAGGATGGACGACAACTCGGTGGTACAGAATAGCTACTGTGATCCTGATGGAAAACCGCCGGAGAACCAGAGGCCCTGTAACACAGAACCCTGTCCACCTGAGTGAGTAGTGAGTCCACCTGAGTGAGTTTACTGTAGGAATCATGGCATGTTGAAGAAGATTCATCTCCTGCTCTTTAGCAGGTCTGCTGTGATCATGTGCTGGTTTAAACTCAACATCTCAGGTTTATAGATTCAGCAAAAATCCACTTTGCTAAAAATGATCCAAATAAATAAAGAAATAAATAAAGAAAGAAAGAAAGAAAGAAAGATGATTTCAGCTTTTCCATTCCTGATGTCTTGAGATTTGTTCTCACTCCAAAGTTCTGAACATTTCATACCTTACCTGCTTAAGCAGAAAACACTCAAACCCCAAAGAGCAGCACGATTTATTCCTTCACTTGTCAGTTATTCCAGATAAAAACATACGGCAAAAGAGGAAAAGAAAAAAGCTTCCGCATCAGGAAGAGTGTTCAACTGCGTTTAATCATATCAGAAAATAATTTTTTGAAGTCTTAATGGAACAAAACCCTGTTTCCTTACAGGATGTGTTACAGCGTGTGTTACAGTGTGTGTTACTGTGTGTTACAGCGCGTTAAAGCGTGTGTTACTGTGTGTTACAGCGTGTGTTACTGTGTGTTACAGTGTGTGTTACTGTGTGTTACAGCGTGTGTTACAGCGTGTGTTACTGTGTGTTACAGCGCGTTAAAGCGTGTGTTACTGTGTGTTACAGCATGTGTTACTGTGTGTTACAGCGTGTGTTACTGTGTGTTACAGCGCGTTAAAACGTGTGTTACTGTGCGTTACAGCGTGTGTTACTGTGTGTTACAGCGTGTGTTACTGTGTGTTACAGCGTGTGTTACAGTGTGTGTTACTGTGTGTTACAGCGTGTGTTACAGCGTGTGTTACAGGGTGTGTTACAGCGTGTGTTACAGCGTGTGTTACAGGGTGTGTTACTGTGTGTTACAGCGTGTGTTACAGCGTGTGTTACAGGGTGTGTTACTGTGTGTTACAGCGTGTGTTACAGCGTGTGTTACAGGGTGTTTTACAGCGTGTGTTACAGCGTGTGTTACAGGGTGTGTTACTGTGTGTTACAGTGTGTGTTACAGCGTGTGTTACAGTGTGTGTTACTGTGTGTTACAGCGCGTTAAAGCGTGTGTTACTGTGTGTTACAGCGTGTGTTACTGTGTGTTACAGTGTGTGTTACTGTGTGTTACAGCGTGTGTTACAGCGTGTGTTACAGCGTGTTACTGTGTGTTACAGGGTGTGTTACAGTGTGTGTGTTACAGCGTGTGTTACAGCGTGTGTTACAGCGTGTGTTACAGCGTGTGTTACATTGTGTGTTACTGTGTGTTACAGCGCGTTAAAGCGTGTGTTACTGTGTGTTACAGCGTGTGTTACTGTGTGTTACAGTGTGTGTTACTGTGTGTTACAGCGTGTGTTACAGCGTGTGTTACAGCGTGTGTTACAGCGTGTTACAGGGTGTGTTACTGTGTGTTACAGCGTGTGTTACAGCGTGTGTTACAGTGTGTGTTACTGTGTGTTACAGCGCGTTACAGCGTGTGTTACAGCGTGTGTTACAGCGTGTGTTAATGTGTGTTACAGGGTGTGTTACAGGGTGTGTTACAGCGTGTGTTACTGTGTGTTACAGCGTGTGTTACAGCGTGTGTTACAGTGTGTGTTAACTGTGTGTGTTACTGTGTGTGTTACAGCGTGTTACAGCGTGTGTTACAGTGTGTGTTACAGCGTGTGTTACTGTGTGTTACAGCGTGTGTTACAGCGTGTGTTACAGTGTGTTACAGTGTGTTACAGCATGTGTTACAGGGTGTGTTACAGCGTGTGTTACAGCGTGTGTTACTGCGTGTTACAGCGTGTGTTACTGTGTGTTACAGGGCGTGTTACTGGGTGTTGCAGGGTGTGTTACTGGGTGTTACAGGGTGTATTACTGGGTGTTATTGTGTGTGTTACTGTGTGTTACAGGGTGTATTACTCTGTGTTACAGGGTGTGACTATGTGTTGCAGGGTGTGTTACTGTGTGTTACAGGGTGTGTTACTGTGTTTTACAGGGTGTGTTACTATGTGTTGCAGGGTGTGTTACTGTGTGTTACAGGGTGTATTATAGGGTGTGCTACAGTGTGTGTTGCAGTGTGTGTTACAGGGCATGTTATAGAGTGTATTACAGGGTGTATTACTGTGTGTTACAGGGCGTGTTGCTGTGTGTTACAGGGCGTGTTACAGGGCATGTTGCTGTGTGTTACAGGGCGTGTTACTGTGTGTTACAGGGCATGTTACAGGGCGTGTTACTGTGTGTTACAGGGCGTGTTGCTGTGTGTTACAGGGCGTGTTACTGTGTGTTACAGGGCGTGTTGCTGTGTGTTACAGGGCGTGTTACTGTGTGTTACAGGGCGTGTTGCTGTGTGTTACAGGGCATGTTACAGGGCGTGTTACAGGGCGTGTTGCTGTGTGTTACAGGGCGTGTTGCTGTGTGTTACAGGGCGTGTTGCTGCGTGTTACAGGGCGTGTTGCTGCGTGTTACAGGGCGTGTTGCTGTGTGTTACAGGGCGTGTTGCTGTGTGTTACAGGGCGTGTTACAGGGCATGTTGCTGTGTGTTACAGGGCGTGTTACTGTGTTTTACTGTGTGTTACAGGGCGTGTTACTGTGTGTTACAGGGCGTGTTACAGGGCGTGTTACAGGGTGCGACTGTGTGTTATAGGGCGTGTTATAGAGTGTATTACAGGGTGTATTACTGTGTGTTACAGGGCGTGTTACAGGGTGTGTTACTGTGTGTTACAGGGCGTGTTACTGTGTGTTACAGGGCGTGTTACAGGGCGTGTTATAGGGTGTGTAACTGTGTGTTACAGGGCGTGTTACAGGGCGTGTTGCTGTGTGTTACAGGGCGTGTCACAGGGTGTGTCACAGGACATGTTACAGGGCTTGTCACAGGGTGTGTTATAGGGTGTGTTACAGGTTGTGTTACTGTGTGTGTTACAGGGCTCGTCACAGGTTGTGTTATACAGCATGTTACAGGGTGTGTCAGCTCTCTGTTTTAAAGCACAGATCACATTTCGGCATGAAGCAAAAGTTGTTGAGATGATGTCTATAAGTCTGTAAGATGTTTGAGAACTCAGATGATGTGTAACTGTGCTCTAGGTGGTTTATTGGCGACTGGTCTGACTGCAGTAAGTTGTGTGATGGAGGGACAAGGACACGGATGGTTCTCTGCGTCCATAAACTCGGCCCTGCAGATGAAGAGAACCTGGAGGACCTTCACTGCCTCACGCATCGACCAATCGAGCGTGAGAGCTGCAACAACCAATCGTGTCCTCCACAGTGGGTTCCTCTTGATTGGTCTGAGGTGAGACCATCATGCAGGTTCTACTCCAGGTTGGAGAAATCTGTCTACTCTCTGAGAGATTAAACATTCTGAGATCATTAAAAATGTATGTAGTTAGTGAAGGTGAGTGAGAGCACAGTCCAGGCTTCTGAGGTTCTTCTGGTTTACAGCCATTAGGATCAACTGCAGTATCAACATTCACAGTGAACACACAGTAGGAACAGATACTGCGTTCTAAACCAGAATATAGTGTAATAGTGAGCTGTAGCAAACAGAGTGATCACATGACTGTAGTGAACCAATCAGATGTGTTTAACAATGACAGTGAAGCTCCTGGACCCAAGAACCCGAAGACTTTACACTTTACAGCTGCTTTACAAAAAGAGGAGTGTTAATTAAAGTCTTGTTTTTGTGTGTGTGTGTGTATGTGTGTGTGTGTGTGTAGTGCACTCCAAAGTGTGGCCATGGCTTTAAACACCGCATCGTGTTGTGTAAGAGCAGTGATCTGACTAAAACATTCCCAGCAGCGCTGTGTTCAGAGCTCAGCAAACCTCCGGTGAGGATACGCTGCAGTCTGGGCCGTTGTCCTCCTCCACGCTGGATCCCTGGAGAGTGGGGACAGGTACGAAACGGACTACACCGATCTCCATCACCACACTCACAACACACCCGTCTGTCTGCCTGTGTTTGTGTGTGTTTGTGTGTGACTGAGTGAGAGGTGACCAGTGGTCATAACATAGTCCTGAAGATGAGGGGAGTATCAGGGCCAAGGGCATAAAAGAGCATCTGTCTGTCGGTATGTGTCTGAGTGTGTGTGTGTGTGTGTGTGTGTGTGTGTGTGTGTGTGAGTGTGTGACCTGCACTGATCAGACACGTTCGTGTTTTCTACAGCACTTTTGACCTCAGGCTGCTTTTGTACTTTAGAAGCATTTCAGTTCCAAACCCAAAAACAGCTTTGTTTTTAAACTAAAAACTGAAATAAAAATGATGACAACATAAAAACACTCAGGCTTGTGTTATAGTTTGGGTTTTTCAGCAGATGTTTATCACCAGACACAAGGACGAACTTCAAATACACTTCACATGAGAGAATTAAAGCAAAAATAATTAAAAATAAAAAACTTTATAGATTTAGAAGTTTTATTTTTTATGTGGACTATTTCAGTGATTTAAAAAAATCCTTCCAGAGTTTCAGCAGCTCATACAGTCTAGTAGATCAGACCT
>NC_083479.1:21830977-21845977 GCF_030014155.1 Tachysurus vachellii
TGTAGTTTCTCAGAGACATCAAAAAGGGCTGTCTCTGTGGAATGAGCTGCTTTAAAGCCAGACTGTTGGGATCTTGGAGGTTGTTCTGTGAGAGATAGACAGACAGATGATTATAGACAATGTGTTCAAGAATTTTTGAAAAAAACGAGAGAAGTGACACCGGTCTGTAGTTACTGATGTCTGATGGACCCAGAGCAGGTTTCTTTAGGATGGGAATAACCCTTGCTCTCTTGAAAGTAGTCGGTACCTGACCAGATGCTATGGATCTATTGATGATAGTGGTAATGAAGGGCAGAAGGTCTTGTGAGATGGTCTGGAGCATAGTGGAAGGGAGTGGATCCAATGGGCAGGTGGTAGGATTGCAGGACTGGATGAGTTGTAAAATCTCTTCTGCTGCTACAGTTGAGAAATGTGACAACGAAGGTGTAGGGGAATCCATACTCTGAGATGTAAGTGCAGTCGGGGATGAAGTGAAGGTCCGACAGATTTCCTCAATCTTCTCCTGGTAGAAGGAAGCAAAGTCTTCTGCAGTCAGGGAGGATGAAGAAGGTGGAGCCGGGGGGTTGAGCAGAGAAGAGATGATGTGAGGAAGCTTCAAGCTTTTCCTTGTAGAAGGAAGTCTTGGCAGAAGTCACATCTGAGGAGAACTTGGCAAGAAATGTTCGGTAAGAATCAAGATCTGCATCAAGTTGTGATTTCTTCCACTTTCTCTCTGATGATCTTAGTTCTCTTCGATTGTTGCGCAGCACATCTGAAAGCCAAGGAGCAGAACAAGAAGTTGTCTTGGGTTTAGTGAGCAGAGGGCAGAGGAAGTCCATAGTTGAGGAAAGAGAAGAGAGGAAAGTATCTGTGGCCGAGTCCAAGGGCAGTGAGGAAAAAGACTCAGGATCAGGAAGAGAAGAAAGTGTGCCAGAAGCTACAGAAGAAGGGGAGACAGAATGAAGTTTACGGTGGGTAAGAGAGAGGGGGTGAGAGGTAGTTTTAGGTAGGGTAGGGAGAGTGATGGTGAAGGATACCAGGTGATGATCAGAGACGTGTAGTGGGGTAACAGTCATGTCTGTAGCTGGAGAAGGACGGGTGAAAACCAGGTCCAGGACATTGCCTCCTTTGTGTGTGGGGATGTAGCTGTTGAGTGTCAGGGCGAATGAGTGGAGAAGAGACAGGAGGGAAGAAGAATGTAGTTTGTCAGAGGGGAGGTTGAAGTCACCAAGCACTGTCAGGGGGGAGCTATCAGAAGGGAAAGCACTGAGCAGTGTGTCCATTTCTTCCAGGAAGTCACCTAGGGGACCAGGAGGGCGGTAAACAACAATGATAACAAGGTTTATTGGAGAGGTAACTGAAATGGCATGGAATTCAAAAGAGGAGATGGTTAAATGTGACAAGAGGAGAGGTGTAAAGTACCATTTCTTTGACATCAAATAATATATTTGATTGAGATCAAATCAAATACGCAGATAGAAAAAAAACACACGCAAAGTAGAACAATGACAGTGACACTAACCAATTAGAGCAGGTTTGAGCTGATGTATGTGGAAGAAGGCAGATAGCACTTCCTGTGTGTGTGTGTGTGTGTGTGTGTGTGTGTGTGTGTGTGTTACACAGCATGAACAGATGTGGTTATCCCACACCCCCGTTACCCCACACCCCCGTCACTCCACACCCCTATTACCCCACACCCCCATTACCCCAAACCCCCGCTACCCCACACCCCCGTTATCCCACACCCCCGTTATCCCACACCCCCGTCACCCCACACCCCCGTTACCCCACACCCCCATTACCCCACACCCCCGTTATCCCACACCCGTCAGCCCACACCCCAGTTATCCCACACCCCTGTTACCCCACACCCCGTCACTCCATACCCCGTTACCCCACACCCCCATTACCCCACACCAGTTTTTCCCGTGTCTGTGAGAGAGAAAAGCTAGCGAATTGTTGAAAGTCTCCACCCTTCACTAATCCTGTCTATTGTTCCTTCCTCGTTTCTTTCCTCTTCTCTTCAGAGTGTAAAGACGTTAATAAAGTGGCGTACTGCCCACTGGTGCTGAAGTTCAAATTCTGCAGCCGTGCCTACTTTAGACAGATGTGCTGCAAAACCTGCCAAGGACACTGATGATCCTGCACAGAGACGAGAGAGACAAAGACCAACCACTTGGGCTGGAGGACAATGCTGCTTCCTCTCTCTCTCTCTCTCTCTCTCTCTCACACACACACACACACACACACACACACACACACACACACACACACACCTGCTTTGTCAGCCCTGTGGAACCCAAACCACTGATCAGCAACATGCTGACACTTTATTTATATTTTCACTTCTGTGAAGTGGGAACTTATTAATATTGTCATAACTGTTATTTTATTATAATAATAATAATTATTATTATTATTGGTGTTATTATTAATGTCATTGATGTTATTGCTCTGTCTGAATCCAAAGTGCTGGACACCTCATATACAGACCCTAACAAGTCACTCCGCTTTATTTCTGGCTCTTTTGTGCCAGTGAATTTTCCCGATCATCTGTTTAAGACTTAAAGTGAAACAGAAGTGGACAAAATAAAAGACAACTATAACGTGAATTTACTGATTTTTAAAGTTGTGTCAGCTGATAAAAGGGTGGAGCTTGTGGGCGGTCCTGGTGTGATCTAGAGGGAGGTCTATGTTCTGTCTCAGTGCTAACACTAACCTTATCCTGCTAGTGTGCTGTCTGTGAACAATGTTAGCTTGTAGGCTATTTAAGTGAATATCATAATTCAGCTAATTTAGCATGTTAGCTCCTGCTAATCAGTTGGTAATCAGTTTAGTGGTTTATTAAACCTCCAGAATTTCTGGGGTTAAAGTTCATCATGATTATCTCAGACACAAGTGAATCAGGACTCCTCTTTCATGTTAGTAAAGAGTTTTAGGGACCTAAAGTCCTGACACAGAGGTTCTTCTGTAAGAATCTGATCATCATGAACCTGAACTAATTGATTCCTTTCCTGTTCATGTGGCGTTTCTCTTATTTTGTCCACGTCCTGTAGTTCAGCTGGACCTCCATGGTTCCTCCACAGACAGACGTTACCTATTACCCGACGCCTGACTACACATGGCCCTGATCATACTAATGATGTTCCTCACGCTTAGCTTGGTTTAAACATGTGTTTGGATACGGCCTCCTCACTCCTCCACACACCTCCACACACTTTTCCTACACCTCCACACACCTCCTCACTCCTCCACACACTTTTCCTACACCTCCACACACCTCCACACTCCTCCACACACTTTTCCTACACCTCCACATGCCTCCTCACACCTCCACACACTTTCCACACCTCCTTTGTCTTTTTTTTTAAGAATGTTCTCATGACATTGACATAGCAGGAAAACTACAGAAGCAGTCAGAGCGCCACCCACTGCCTGGTGGAGAGGACGGAGGATGAAGTTCGGCTGGAGGAGATCTGCTGCTGTGTGCGTCCTTCACAACACAGTGTTTAAGAAGTACATGCCAAGCTCCAACATCCACTCAGAATGGGACTACCTCCTCCAGACACATACCATCCCTCACTACATCCCTCCTTCCCTCATTCTTCATTGTAAACACTCTTCACAGAACCCTCCTTGCTCCCTGGTGCTTTGTTCCTTCATCGCTTCTTCAACCTTCTCATGAGGAAGCCTTGATCCTTTCACTCCTTTGGTGCTAACAGGAGCTTTGTGACTCATCAAACTGTAAAACAGGACAATCCTGGGTGTTTTTTTTAATACAGTCAATGTTTGTATGTTTTACCTCACACTATATTGCTGATCATGTTGTTTAAGCCCCGCCCATTCCACATGCTCTCAGAACGTACGTTTTTGACATTTTACCAAACCATGCTAACTTTTTGCTGCTGCTACACTGTTGTAGCCACCAATACAACATCAGAACAGTTGAGTTTGTTATTCAATCTTTAAACTGGGACTTTTACTCGAGTGAACCTCGAACAGCCGGAAAACAAAATCCTGAGGCTTGAATTAAAACTTTACTGGCTTGAATCATGGAGGCCCCAAAATCCCAGGACAAACACGAACATGGTCTCAGACATCGCTGTGAACTTGTGTCTCTGAATGTCACATCACTTACCTTGTAATTATAGAAGTGAGCGTTTTAGTTGTTTATTTTATTTTCATTTCCAATGACAAATTGCTTGTATTTTATATTCAGTGTTAAATGTTGGTACACTGTTGCTAATTTTGTTATTGTAAATTATATGCTAATTTATTTCAATGTGTCACTTGTTATTTCACGGCATGCAAACTGAAAATAACACAACAACACTACACAAACATGATGCAGTGAACTTCTCATCACTGGTTTTAGTCTAGAGAGCCGTCTGAATTTAGCAGAGCACCGTGTGTGTGTGTGTGTGTGTATGTGTGTGTGTGAATGTTTGTATGCATGATCCTCAAAAGTCATCAAAAAGAAAAAAAATATCAATTTATGAATGAATGAATTGATAAACTGAGGAAATAATAAATTTAAGAAATAAATAACTAATCCCACAGTACAGTGTGAATCTTTGGCTTGTACACTATTACGGGTGAATCCTACAGTGTGTAATGAATCCTGAATAAAAACAATGTTAAAGGGTTTGTCTGCAGTGAGGATGTTGTTTTTCTGAAGTTCTCCACATCTTCAGGACAGAAGAGTTTACAATACTTTGTTGTTTCTTAGTAATGTGTGTAACGCTGTGTAAAGATTTCTCTTATTAGCCTGAAGATAAAAGAGAGCCTGCCGAGGAAACACTGATTATCGTCGATATAACGTGACAAGAGAACATTGCTGTTGTGTAAGAAGAATAAAAGACTTGGGAAGGGCTGTTAAATAATCAGCTCTGGGGTGACAAGAACCTCAGGACAATGAAAACTGTGGTCCAGATCACGAACAGCAACCTGCTCGATCTAAAACCTACAGCGTGAGAAAGAAGTGATCAACAAAGCGATAGAAAACAGATCAATATATAAGAAGGAAGGAGAGAAAGAGGCATGAAGAAGGTGAGAGGGTTCACAGTGCTGCAGCAGCTGGTCTCCAAACTGTCAGTCATGATTCCTCTGTTTACATGTTGGCTTCAAGCGCAGCCACAATAAAGGCAGAGCGAGATAGTCGAGGCACTCGTCCTGAACCGACTCGACTCTTTATCTCTGTGTAAACTGTTGCTCTGCACTCAGACGTCAGAGGAAATAACGAGGCTATGTAAGGCATCCTGGCCTGGCTTTGGCCTTAGCTGTGTTTTGTGTAGAACTTCACAAAAATGAGAGATGCGTTAGCTATTTATGCTACAGCTTTGTAAACAGATGTCAACATATTAGCTGATGTAAACTTCTCTCTGCGCTTTCCACATAACACAGAGCCGGACGGGACGCCGGAGTCCCAACAAAACAGACACAGTGAGGATTTCAGGCTGTGCTGGTGAGAGATGCTGATGAAAGCTTCAGCTATGCTTTATGTTTTCTACTTGAGCGGATGTTTGTAAGTAAGGCAGAGAAACAAAGGATGCATTTGTTGTAGACAGTCCGGGTTCAACAGGGTGAGAAATAATCTAAATGTCTGCTTGGGACTTTAACCTGCACAAAACTGGAGGAATGAGATGTTCTGGATTTTCTTCATGTTCCTCTGATTAGCCAGTTCCAATGTATATCTTCAGTGTGAATGCCAACACATTGCTCAAACAACACACAGCGATGCCCAGACCACAAAACCATCCAAATGTGCTGCTTGTGCAGCCAAACTGGAATCTGCACAAAGATCTCACCCTTAAAGAACGAACTCCATTCTGCCAAGAGCATAACCCTGGCCTTCAGTCTGTTGTGGCTGCAAACAAAACACCAGCATTGTTTAGCAACATGGGGTTTAGTCAGAGGACAGAAAGAGCAGGCGTGAAGCAACAGAACCACACACGCTGAGAGACGAGAGGAACACGGCTGCAGTGTCCCACAGACACACCAGTGAGGACATTGTAAAGCCCAAAACATCTGCGTCAGATGAAGTTTCATGAGAATTCATCAAATTTAGCAAGTAATCCAAAATCCCAGTGGTTTTTACATGGATCTGAAATCTCCTCATGAAACCCTCTAACTGAACCGAACTGAAGCTCAGATCCACAGAGTCGACTCCAGAATGCTGTTTATTATTTGGCAGTAAAGCAGCTCGACTCGTCTCAGGGTTTGTAACACATTTCCTCTGTTTATTGTGAGCTTCATCACAAAAAGCAGAACAACTGTTTTCTGTGAGCAGAAACTGATTTAAACCTTTCATTCCACCTGCTTATGTAGTTACTCATCAAAAACAACAAGCTTTTACTGAAAAAAAAAATTGACACAGTGAGGCACCTAACACGGGTTCCTGATGTTCCTCTGCTCTAAATCTCAACATGTCATGGTAAAACCCAGCTGGCCCTTCAGCACGAGGGTAAAACCCAGCTGCCCCTTCAGCACGAGGGTAAAACCCAGCTGCCCAGCTTCAGGACATTACACAAAGTTCTGATTTGAGATTTGAATGATTGAAATCTGGTGATAATAAACAGCTCTTGAGGTGAGCAGCCTGCTAATAGCCCCATAGAGGTGGCATTAGCGATGGGGGAAATGTACACTCCGACAATAAAAACCGTGGTGAAGTCCCGGGGTAAATAAGAGTCTGCATCAAACAGTCACAAACTCCACTAACGATGGGCAGTAAGTAGAAAATAAAACAACATTCCATGGTGATGTAAACACACACACACACACACACACACACACACACACCACCGTCGCGAGCCTTACTGCACAGAGCTGCATTGCTGTCGGCTCTAAACGAGGTGAGCCGTCCAGCTGAATGTCAACATCCGGGACTCTGTTGCTGAGCCACGTCTCCGTGAGAACAAAGACACAGCAGTTTCTAAACTCGCCGTCCAGTCCGCTGGAGTCGGGTGTAGTCGTTTAACATCTAGGGATCAAACATATTACAGTAGAATGGATGGGAGAGCCGGCTGGCTAGGGTTTGTTTTTTTGCCTACTTGGACATCTGCCCAATTGCCACGGTTCTGCTTCCTTGGGCTCCACTTTAGACGTCCCCTCTCCTGGTCACCAGGAGACGACGCAGGACTGGAGGTCTGGTCTCTGCAGCAAGCTGAGGTCACTTAAGACCCAGCTGGTTATTTTATCAGAGATTCAATGTCTACTACTCTTGGGGCATTAGGACGGTGATGTTTGCAGGCTAAGAGGACCTGAACACAGGAATACCACTTCAGCATATCACACATGGTTCTGATAAGAAAGAGATGGGAACCACAAATGCCTGGGATAAAAGGATCCTCCTTTTTAAACACCATCATTACAAAGAATAATGGCAACTTTAGCTAATTTGTTCTAACAGAAAGCTCACAGCATGAGATTAAACATGTGCTGGATTTTATTCTGACCCTCAGGACAGATGTTAATCAAGGAACTTAAGAGGAACCTTCCATCAAATCATTTAGTTACCTCCTAAAATCCAGACCCCCACACAGAGGCATGCACTCACTCACACACACACTCACACACACACACACACACTCACACTTTCTCCACGGTTGGATTCATGCCCCTGTTTTCCTGATAAGATTCTGGAGGCTGGTTTTGATCTGTGGCACTGTAAAGTCCAGCACTGCATCTGCTCAGAGTCTCTTACAGATTATCTGCTGAAGAATGTCGTCTGCTTGGCTGCAGGAAAGGATGCCATCAGCCTTGCATTCTACAAAGATGGAGGTGTTAATAAAAAGTGAAGGAGATATCTGAAGGTGTCAGGATTAACTGTAACAGCAGGCATCTGCTCAGCAAATTTTCCCATGGTGACAGTTTTACTGATTATTATAATCAGCGCTCCAACTATGAAGGAGGATTAGATATTCTAACAGGCAACCATCGAGATCCTGCTACACTGCTACTCTAACACAGGAGTGCAGCAATAAAACAGACACATTTCTCCATCCATGACCTTCTGTTGTTTCCTCAGCAGCACTGAGTGACTCTGACTTACAGTAAAAAGAAATACTGGGGTAAGAACCTTTTACGTCTTCATCAGCTCCGAGTTTCATCCTAAATGATGATGGAGCTCCATGAATACAAACCTAATAAACTCAGTAAAGGTGCACGAACTTAGAAACTTAGTGGTAGAATCATGATGTTTTGAGCAGGTCAGGTGAGGTGTGCAGTGGTCCGTACCTACTAAAAGAGCTTCAAGGAGGAACAAACAGAGAACCAGGGACAGGGTCAGGGGTGAGGAAGGCTCAGTGATGTGTGAGGACAGAAGGCCAGACGTCTGGTCTGATCCTATACAAGAGATACTGAATGAAAGTTTCTGCCTGAGAGGGAAAAACATTGTGGAATGTTGGACCGGACCGAGCACCATGTGGGTGTAAATATGGAAATAAAATTCAGAGGAAGTGAAGCTGGCGAAGTCATCACTGATTGACGCTGTCTCTCTTCGTCTCTGGTGCATCGAGCACCTTAACACCTGCCGAGTGGGTAATAAAGCAGGAGAAAGAACAGGATGTTTCACTGGCGCCGGAACGTGGGACTGATCTCTAGAACAATAACAGAACCTCTGAAATGCTGAGCTGCTGAAATTTCAAGAGAAAATATTTCAAAAGTTTAACAAAGAAATGAGAAATATATAAGAAATATAAAATTATACTGTTTACAAGATCATCCTCAATGAAGCCTGCGGTGTAAAGTGATAGAGATCAGAATGTTATCCCTCAATGCTGTAGATATTAAAGCAGGAGACACAAAGCCACTCGCTTTATTAGAAAGAAGACAGAAATAGAAGCTTGTGATGATGTTAACCATAAACCCTGAGAGCCACCTAGCATGACTGACACGAGGAAATCACTGCTCACAGCGTGGAGCTGGTGTGTGTGTGTGTGTGTGGGCCAGAGGGCTGCAGATAAAACACAGTTCTTCATGTGGCTTCTGGTCACTTTTTTACCTACAATCAGGATGTTTATGTTGAGAGAAGAAAGCAACATGGTGGACAGAACAGAAGATATCTAGTGTAGTTATTTCTGCTACATTCCTGATCCTGGTTCTGATCCATCCTGAAGCTCTACGCCTGCATGGAGTCTCAAGAGTTGGAGGATCTCTCGGCACCTCCAACTCACTCATTAGGTAGAGATTTAAAAGAAAATTGTGTAACAAATTTCTGTAAATCCACTTTGTGACATTGTAAGAGTTACACAAATAAAAGTGAACTGACGAAGATGCAGTGAGGATTTTAAACACATCAGTGTTCAGACCTGAGACTCATGACACTAAACACACGTTTCACTTGTGATATGGGCTCAGGTGAGGAGCAGCATGAAGTCTAGAGCCTCTGTGATGAAAACACTGACCTGGACCTGGCTGGACAAAGCTCCATGCTGAGCTGAACTTTCTGACTGGAACTCCATCGAGCACCATAAAGATGTTTGATCTGTCCTTCTGATGGAACACTACAGAAGAGAAGTTTGGGCAGTTACCACTCATTCTCATTGCTCCCTGAGCTCTTGGAGTGGTAAACATCTGCTCTGGAAACTGCTGCTTTTCCACATACTACAAGCCTCTGTTCTGTAGCCTACAAATCAGCTGCAGGTTTCTGGGTGACGCCGTCGGCTGCTGTCCCTCTGATGACACGGCTCTCGCTCCTCCACACCAGACTGAATAAAATCATCAGAAGATGAAACGCTAATTAATTTGAATCTGCCTGAAACATTTCCTGTCAGAATGAGAATGTTTTTCCCCAGAGAATGAAAATGAGAAGCAGATCTGCGGAGCTCCTCGGTGTGGCGTCTGAGTCAGATGGAGTCTCTCGGCTTGGACAAAGTGTTGTTCCTCAATCAGGGAACAGTTTAATCATCCTGAAAAAAAAAACCCTAAACACCTGAAAAGCTTCAGAAAAAAATCTGTTTAATATCCAAATGTTCTTGAAGAGCTGACAGACATCGTGTTCAGCTGTCAATTTGTCTATGGCTACCAGTTTAGCATTAGCTTGTGCAGGAACCTGCCAATAACACACAAAAGGTCTCTGGGTTCATATTTAATCAAGTCCAGGTGAAACCTCATCAGGTGACCTTTACAGAAGTGCTTCATTAGGCACAACAAGAAGGAAAGGCTGTGTTTAGGGTTTCACGTGAGTTCTGTTCTTCAGCTGGAGGGAGACGTTCAGTAGAAACTCAACGGCTAGTAAACGCTTCAGAGTGAGACGTTTAACCCTGTAGATCACTGCAGGCATTCTGTAGAAGAGCAGCTCTGATTTATAACAACACATAGCAACTGCTCATTAACAAGGATGTGTACAGCACACACTCCACTTAATATCTGTAAGGAGAAGTGTGTGTGTGTGTGTGTGTGTGTGTGTGTGTGTGTGTGTGAGAGAGATGTGGTGAAGAGTCTCCAGTGTTAACACTGTGGTCCAGTCACATCTGCAGGACAAAGGAGTTTACACTTTTCTGTGCTTTCTAACATGCTGTGAGGGACGACTGTATGATGGCCGTAGCGGATGTTAGCAGAGGAAGCTTTGATCCCATGTCATGCTCTAAAAAGCAGATTATTAAAAATGTCGATAAAGACGAGTCAGTGCGGCGAGTTAGCTAATTAAGCTAGCTAATAAAAACAATGTTTAAATATAACTCTGGAGACTGAGCTCACAGATTTCAAGCAGCCATATAAAATGCTTCCCCTCACTGATCCTCACCACAGCTTTTTATAACCTTCTACTTCTTATCTTCTATAATTATATAGAAGACCCTTTTGCAAGGTTCTTCTGCAGGTCAGAGATCAGGTGGTGGTGACTGGAGGAACATCCTGTACAGTGTGAACTCCTGAGAGTCTGCAGGACGACTCGGGTTAATGTTTACAGAGCCCTCCTGTCATCTCCCTGCATGGTGTTATGGCTGTGAGTCAGTGGTGAGTCGAGTCAGCTTCAGCTGAGAAGCTGTTATAACCCCAGCGAATGTGATGCTGACACACGTGCATATTTTCTTGATAATACGGTCCAGGCCTTAAATGGAAATATTATTAAGTGTTAGGTGAGGAACAAGTGAAGTGCTATTTAAGCGTGCGATCGTTCCGAGCTAAAATGTTTCTGAGGTTTCCTTTTCTGACTCTAGCCTTGGGCTTGGGGGTAGATTCACAGATTTATTTATTGTTTTGACTGGTTTTTCTCTGCACTTTTGGGAAATGCTCTTCATTCCATATTGGTCTCATCCAAATCTTCTGGTCCCGAGGTTTTTCATAAGCAGTCGATTGCGGATCCAAAAATCTGGCAGAGGCTGGAGAGAGACGAATGTGTTTTTGTTAATGCTCCAACACCCCCTTCAACGCACTGTTATTGTGAAATAAGATCACATTCCCTCTTCCTTCTCTGACCGTGTTGGCAGCTCTTTGGCTCCTGACGGTTTCACATCCAGCCACACATCCTTAATGAGGTGCCAACGGGACAAGTTCATGGCAGCCATCTTTAACTCGACCAGCTGGCACCGGGCCTCTGGGTCATAGACTCCGTGACATGACAAGAGTCCAGCGTCTGCCCCGCTTCATTGTGTGGGGAGTCTCCAGAGGACCAGGCTGACCACATGTACAAAATAAGGAGAAGAATAAATCTAAAAGAAGGCACAATTTTATACAATACTCTTATTAAACTCTGGCCTACTTCACCGCCTCGAATCATCAGATAAAGCAGAAACACAGCTGCCTCGAGACCGACTTTAGGACAACAAGGTGAAAGTTACTTAAATACTTAAACTTACTGTTTACTTACTAAACTCTGGCATTTAAGAGATACTCACAAAAGTATGAGAGTATGTGAAAAAGTATGTGCCCCCTGAACGTCACGCCGTCTCTGAGTCACACAGATGTACTGAACGTCTCTGTGTGAAACTTTACAGTTTATCTTCAGTGGAACTGAAAGTCCAAACTCCGCTCCATCAGGACAATGTCCCTGTGTACAAAGCAGCTCCATGAAGAAATGGTGTGGAGGTGAAGGTTGGAGTGAAGAATTCAAGTGTCCTGCACTGAGCCCTGACTCTGACTCAACACCACTGAACACCGACTGAATCCAGTGGAGTTATAAACAACACTTAACATCTAGTGGATACTTTAAAGTACGAATGATGAGAACACGACACTTCAGATGAATCTGAAATGATTCTTCAGAACAAAAAAACTGCAAAGTGCTGTCTGGCATCCCACAAGGTTCTGTGTGAGGCCTCCTGTTAGTCTGTTTTTGGATTTTATTTCACAGGATAAAGGTTTAATTTGAAAAGAAGGGCCAGTGCTGGGTCCTGACGAGATGCATGAGTTTTTTAATCTGATTTCTGCTCCAGTGCTGCTGAATTCTGGTCTGAGAGGAAAAACACACATATCCTGAAGCACTTTGTTTCTTCTGGGAATCCTGATTGTGTAGGTTACAGTAACTGCTTCAGACTGGAGTCCTGATCAACAGTCTGGGTTTTTTCTAATCTCATGTCCATCATGGTGCAGATCTAGAGCACGTTACGGCTGCGGTCTGTGGTGGAATCACTGCACAAGCTTCATGTCAAGCGCTCTTACGCTTGAGCGATGAAATCATCCGTTCAAAGCAGATGTGCTTCAGTAATGTCATAAAACACATGATTAAGAGCACTCGCATCGTTAAAGTGATCAGACTCCCAGCTTGGGTTTGGATGTGAGCGCTCGTGAGACTGCGGATGGCTGGGTGAGATATAATTACTGTCAGCGATGATGACTGACTGCGTTTGCTCATCTTTACTCCACCACAGAGTGATGAGGGGATGAGTTTTTCTGAGCTCGAGCTCTGGAGTGCGTCACTATGACAGCATGTCTGAATGGAATCACTTGTGTGTGCAGGTGTGTGATGAGTGACGTTTTTCATAGCGTGAGGTTAGAGGTCAGTCATGTGCCTCATTCAACATCTACCACACCTCCTCCACATCTTCCTCAATACCCCACTGCCATTTTATTACACACAGAAGAAATCAGTGCAGCATCAAAACCCATCATAAGAAATCACCATTTTATATAAAGTGGACCTTCACATGACAGGAGCAGCGTTTCTCTAGTGAACTCTCTGCTCTTCTGTGTGCAGGTCTTCCTGCAGGAGGACATGTCATGCATCATGCATCCATAGGACACACTTCTTTACCACATGAGCATGACCTGATTCTAGTGCCCACTGTTGTGTAAACTGTGTAAACAAAAGAAACGGATGGAATTTATTCTCAAGAGTTCTAAAGACCGGAACACACACCTGAGATTGAGGATCATTAAGGAACACACACCTGAGATTGAGGATCATTAAGGAACACACACCTGAGATTGAGGATCATTAAGGAACACACACCTGAGATTGAGGATGATTAAGGAACACACACCTGAGATTGAGGATGATTAAGGAACACACACCTGTGATTGAGGATGATTAAGGAACACACACCTGTGATTGAGGATGATTAAGGAACACACACTTGTGATTGAGGATGATTAAGGAACACACACCTGAGATTGAGGATCATTAAGGAACACACACCTGAGATTGAGGATGATTAAGGAACACACACCTGTGATTGAGGATGATTAAGGAACACACACCTGTGATTGAGGATGATTAAGGAACACACACCTGTGATTGAGGATGATTAAGGAACACACACCTGAGATTGAGGATGATTAAGGAACACACACCTGTGATTGAGGATGATTAAGGAACACACACCTGTGATTGAGGATGATTAAGGAACACACACCTGTGATTGAGGATGATTAAGGAACACACACCTGTGATTGAGGATGATTAAGGAACACACACCTGTGATTGAGGATGATTAAGGAACACACACCTGAGATTGAGGATCATTAAGGAACACACACCTGAGATTGAGGATGATTAAGGAACACACACCTGAGATTGAGGATGATTAAGGAACACACACCTGTGATTGAGGATGATTAAGGAACACACACCTGTGATTGAGGATGATTAAGGAACACACACCTGTGATTGAGGATGATTAAGGAACACACACCTGTGATTGAGGATGATTAAGGAACACACACCTGAGATTGAGGATCATTAAGGAACACACACCTGAGATTGAGGATGATTAAGGAACACACACCTGTGATTGAGGATGATTAAGGAACACACACCTGTGATTGAGGATGATTAAGGAACACACACCTGTGATTGAGGATGATTAAGGAACACACACCTGTGATTGAGGATGATTAAGGAACACACACCTGTGATTGAGGATGATTAAGGAACACACACCTGAGATTGAGGATCATTAAGGAACACACACCTGAGATTGAGGATGATTAAGGAACACACACCTGTGATTGAGGATGATTAAGGAACACACACCTGTGATTGAGGATGATTAAGGAACACACACCTGTGATTGAGGATGATTAAGGAACACACACCTGTGATTAAGGTGCTTGCACCCTGGTGGTTTGTCCTAAAACAGAGCTCAGCTCCCAGGAATCATCAGTGATGTGAAAGCTGTCATGTGGATGAAGAAGCGCAGCGTAGCTCTGGACCTGCAGGAGCTCGTTTACACTGGAACTGTGCCGTGATTCCTGAGGATGTGAACACGGCTCGTTCAGGTGGAAAAGTAACCTGAGTTTTGTACTGATGTAGCATGAGGTCAGGGGAACAGTGTGGATGGTGAGAGACCTTAATATCACTAAAGTTATAAAAAAGACATAAGGGGTTTTAGAGGTTCAGTAGAATCAAGCAGCCGACACTGTGTGTGTGTGTGTGGGGGGGATTCAGGCCTCAGCACACAGTGTAAAAACAGGCTGAGGTCCTGAGTCAGATTGAGGCTGAGGGGAAACGTCACCTCACTAAAAGGATCATTCAGCTGTTGTTCTCTCGTCTCGATTCCATGGACGATTGAGTCACAGAGGAGATAATAACATTACTGATCCATTTCATCTCCTATGAGCTGTAATGTTACATGTATCCTA
>NC_083479.1:21850977-21853477 GCF_030014155.1 Tachysurus vachellii
AAGCAGATGGTGAGGAAGCAGATCCAGCTTTAATAGTGCTGAAGATCTCAGTACAGTCTGATGAAGCAGGTGAAGAGGAGAAAAACACTGCTGCATCAAATCCTACACAAGCTCACATTATTCACTTTCTGCTCCTGTGAAAACTCTGTGTCTCTGTCTGTGTCTCTGTCTCTCTCTGTGTCTCTCTCTGTGTCTCGGTCTGTGTCTCTCTGTCTGTCTGTGTCGCTCTCTGTGTCGCTCTGTGTCTGTCTGTCTGTGTCGCTGTCTCTGTCTGTGTCTCTGTCTGTGTCGCTCTCTGTGTCGCTCTCTGTGTCGCTCTCTGTGTCTGTCTGTGTCTCTGTCTCTCTCTGTGTCTCTCTGTCTGTCTGTGTCGCTCTCTGTGTCGCTCTGTGTCTGTCTGTCTGTGTCTCTGTCTCTGTCTGTGTCTCTGTCTGTGTTGCTCTCTGTCTCTCTGTGTGTGTCTCTGTCTGTGTCGCTCTCTGTCTCTGTGTCGCTCTGTGTCGCTCTCTGTGTCTCTCTGTGTCTCTGTGCGTGTCTCTGTGCGTGTCTCTGTCTGTGTCTCTCTCTGTGTCTCTCTCTGTGTCTCTGTCTGTGTCTCTCTCTGTGTCTCTGTGCGTGTCTCTGTCTGTGTCGCTCTCTGTGCGTGTCTCTGTGCGTGTCGCTCTCTGGGTCTCTGTCTGTGTCTCTGTCTGTGTCTCTGTCTGTGTCGCTCTCTGTGTCTCTCTCTGTGTCGCTCTCTGTGTCGCTCTCTGTGTCTCTGTCTGTGTCGTTCTGTCTCGGTCTGTGTCGCTCTCTGTGTCTCTGTCTGTGTCGCTCTCTGGGTCTCTGTCTGTGTCTCTGTCTGTGTCTCTGTCTGTGTCTCTGTCTGTGTCTCTGTCTGTGTCGCTCTCTGTGTCGCTCTCTGTGTCTCTGTCTGTGTCGCTCTCTGGGTCTCTGTCTGTGTTGCTCTCTGTGTCGCTCTGTGTCTCTCTCTGTGTCGCTCTGTGTCTCTCCCTGTGTCTCTGTGCGTGTCTCTCTCTGTGTCTCTCTCTGTGTGTGTCTCTGTCTGTGTCGCTCTCTGTGTCTCTGTGCGTGTCTCTGTCTGTGTCGCTCTCTGTGTCTCTGTGCGTGTCGCTCTCTGGGTCTCTGTCTGTGTCTCTGTCTGTGTCTCTGTCTGTGTCTCTCTCTGTGTGTGTCTCTGTCTGTGTCGCTCTCTGTGTCTCTGTGCGTGTCTCTGTCTGTGTCGCTCTCTGTGTCTCTCTCTGTGTCGCTCTCTGTGTCTCTGTGCGTGTCTCTGTCTGTGTCGCTCTCTGTGTCTCTCTCTGTGTCGCTCTCTGTGTCTCTGTCTGTGTCGTTCTGTCTCGGTCTGTGTCGCTCTCTGTGTCTCTGTCTGTGTCTCTGTCTGTGTCTCTGTCTGTGTCTCTGTCTGTGTCTCTGTCTGTGTCTCTCTCTGTGTCGCTCTCTGTGTCGCTCTCTGTGTCTCTGTCTGTGTCTCTGTCTGTGTCTCTGTCTGTGTCTCTGTCTGTGTCTCTCTCTGTGTCGCTCTCTGTGTCGCTCTCTGTGTCTCTGTCTGTGTCTCTGTCTGTGTCGCTCTCTGGGTCTCTGTCTGTGTCTCTCTCTGTGTCGCTCTCTGTGTCGCTCTCTGTGTCGCTGTCTCTGTGTCTCTCTCTGTGTCGCTCTCTGTGTCGCTCTCTGTGTCGCTCTCTGTGTCGCTCTCTGTGTCGCTGTCTCTGTGTCTCTCTCTGTGTCGCTCTCTGTGTCGCTCTCTGTGTCGCTCTCTGTGTCGCTCTCTGTGTCTCCCTCCCCCCCCCACCCTCCCTCCCTCCCCGTTTATAAAACACTCCAAAGTGAGATTAAGAACATCACAAACACAAGCAAATTTCTTTAAATCATCACAAGCTCCAGTTTTAGGTACAAAACAAACATTTATTAATTGGGTCGTGAACATAACTCCAGTTCTCTTTAGTGAACTAAATTTACAGCGAGGTTGATCACACATGTTCTCTGTGGATCCTCACATGGTGTTGATGATAATCAGCGAGGAGGAGGAGGAGATGATCACCACTTGGCCTTCTTCTCCTTCAGAAGTTTCTTGCTCTCCTCCCGTCTGCGCTTGTTGACGGGGTTCCGAGGGTCGTAGATCTCGAATGTGTCTTCATCCTGCATGTTGGCATCCTTCACCTTCTTGGTTTGTTCATCAAACTGCAACACGTGAGACATCCTACAGCAGAAGGAAGAAAAAACAAGACCATAAGAGATTACACACACAGGCTTCCACACACTCCTTCATCTTTCCTTACTTCCACCTTCCTTTTGCCCATCCATCCTTATATACTTCCTTCCTACCTTCATTTTCAAGACCCTTTTTTCCCTTCCTTGTATCCGTCTGTCTTTCCTCACACATTCCATCCTCACACCCTTTTTCTCCTTTCACTCCTTACACCTTCATTCATTTCTACTCTCTCTATTCCCCATCACCACCTTCCTTTCATCATCATTTTCTCCTTCCTTTCTCCCTGCT
>NC_083479.1:21860977-21863477 GCF_030014155.1 Tachysurus vachellii
CGAACACACGGAAAAATAAAGATCTGCACAGTTCCAGTCCAGCAGGTGGCGCTGCAGATAAGAGCTAATTTCACTGATGACAAAAATGTTTTAAACAGAGAACAGAACAAGGTGAGTAAAGTGCAGCGCCCCCTGCAGGACTGATGTTAAACACTTCCTGTGACTCACCTGCGCCTCTCTGCTCGAACCCTTCTTCAGCTTCTCCATCCTCATTTCTTCGTACTTCCTCTTGCTCTCTAGATACTCAGACACAGCCTCGCTGGACACCTTCGTCTCTTCTGTAACATATGAGAAGAAACCGGAATCAACACCCTGTCCTCTTGTAACATGACAAAAGATCTCAGTGATACAGAATTCTGAGAAGAGATAAAAAATAAATCATTTCATTGTAGTTAGTAAACAATATGATCTTAAGAAGAGAATAACAAGCAGAGGATAACGAGGTTAACGAGAGGAACCAATAACTGACGTGCTAATGAGATAAAACAAGATCCATCAGAGTTTTCAAAGCACGTACCCACAGACACGCCCGTACCCACAGACACGCCCGTACCCACAGACACGCCCGTACCCACAGACACGCCCGTACCCACAGACACGCCCGTACCCACACACAGAGACAGGGGTGTGTCCAGCTTCCAACTGTTCTATGGACCATTTATAATGTTCTTAGGGAGTGTGGAACTCAGAAGAAAATTTCACCTAGGTTTATACCAAACAACTAAAAAGTACACACACACACACACACACACACACACACACAGGAATTGGAATAGACAGTGATGGCAGAAGCACTGTGTTGACTCCAGTGTCTGGAAGCATTAATGTGCTGGTGTAAATATGGGCATGGAGACGCTGCTGGCGCTGATGTCACACTGAGCGTGCCCAGTCCTCACTGCACCCGCACACACACCTCACCTGCATGTGTCAGGACACACACACACACACAAACACACATCTCCCACCAGCACTAATTTATTTCACCACAGTGCTGCCGTATTTTACTCACAAATAGAACACTTGTTGATTTTTCATATTTATGTCACACTCAAAAGCGCAAAGACGAGAGAATGGAAATTTGTTTTTCAGCCAGAGAGAGAAATCGTGTTGGTGGGAAAGTCACTGGCTGGAGCTGGAGAAATGTTGTGTCTGTGCTGTGAGCTAATAGAAAAATAAACAGACAGAACAGGAAAACACACAAAAATATAAACTGCTTTTCACTTATATACATAATACAGTACACACACACACACACACACACACACACACACACACACACATCTTGCCTGGACCATGAGCTGAGTGGATGTGATGGCCAAGACAAAGGAAATACAAACTTTCATGTGTGAAGTGACTGAGACGGTGTTTAAGCAGCAGAGGCTGCAAGGTGGCCGAGTAAAAATAAAGCTAATGAGCGCAAATGTGTAGTTTATAAATGTGTAGTTTATAAATGTGTAGTTTATAAATGTGTAGTTTATAAATGTGTAGTTTATAAATGTGTAGTTTATAAATGTGTAGTTTACAAACACAAATAAACCGATATGTTTTTTGTATCTAATGATCATGTAGGGAGCAAAAATATGAAATCTGTTAAATAAGTAATTGTGTGAACATCCCACCTTCTGGCAGATGCAGGACAAAAGAAACTGCTAAAGTAAAAAAATTTAATGTTAAAACTGTTAAAACTCCCAATTTTATTAATTTGTTAAAAAGCAACGTTTCGCCCCTGCTGGGTCTTCAGGCAAAATGAAGAATCAAACAAAAATATGAAACATAATTTACAGATAAAAAAATACACAGAGAAAATACATAGTTTCATCAAATACTGCATTCTACACACACCCACCCACACACACACACACACAGACACACACACACAGACAGACACACAGACAGACACAGACAGACGCACACACACACAGACGCACACACACACAGACACACACACAGACAGACAGACACACAGACAGACACAGACAGACGCACACACACACAGACGCACACACACACAGACACACACACACACAGACACACACACAGACAGACACAGACGCACACACACACAGACACACACACAGACAGACACACACACAGACAGACACACACACAGACAGACACACACACACACACACAGACAGACACACACACAGACAGACACACACACACAGACAGACACACACACACAGACAGACACACACACAGACAGACACACACACAGACAGACAGACACACACACACACACACACACAGCCAGACACACACACAGACAGACAGACACACACACAGACAGACACACACACAGACAGACAGACACACACAGACAGATCTGGTACAGACAGGTACAAATCTGATCTGTGTCATGTTTATAATCAGACTCTGAGTGTGTGAAGGTTAGATGTGGAGGACTGAAGGACACTTTATAAGGAAGTCTGATGTTCTGATTGATGTGAGTGATCCTGGGCCTTGTTGCTACGACACTCCTCAGTTTCATTCAGGAGAG
>NC_083479.1:21873477-21875977 GCF_030014155.1 Tachysurus vachellii
GCAGGAACTTACACACAAACTACACAAAGTGTGCGTCACTGCAGGAACTTACACACAAACTACACAAAGTGTGTGTCACTGCAGGAACTTACACACAAACTACACAAAGTGTGTGTCACTGCAGGAACTTACACACAAACTACACAAAGTGTGTGTCACTGCAGGAACTTACACACAAACTACACAAAGTGTGTGTCACTGCAGGAACTTACACACAAACTACACAAAGTGTGTCACACTGCAGGAACTTACACACAAACTACACAAAGTGTGCGTCACTGCAGGAACTTACACACAAACTACACAAAGTGTGCGTCACTGCAGGAACTTACACACAAACTACACAAAGTGTGTGTCACTGCAGGAACTTACACACAAACTACACAAAGTGTGTGTCACTGCAGGAACTTACACACAAACTACACAAAGTGTGTGTCACTGCAGGAACTTACACACAAACTACACAAAGTGTGTGTCACTGCAGGAACTTACACACAAACTACACAAAGTGTGTGTCACTGCAGGAACTTACACACAAACTACACAAAGTGTGTGTCACTGCAGGAACTTACACACAAACTACACAAAGTGTGTGTCACTGCAGGAACTTCAACACAAACTACACAAAGTGTGTGTCACTGCAGGAACCTCAACAACAATAACCTACAGTCTGAGTAATGTTCATTAAAGGTGCAGTAAGGAACAGAATGCAGCATTATTTACATTTATTAGAGTCACAATAAACGTCCTGCAGATTCATGTGTTATTCTGTCACTTTGTAGAAGCCAACATTCTGTTTTCCTTTTTCAGCTTAGACAAAAATTTATAAAATTTAATGCGGCCTAGAGCTTTCGAGCCACATGCACCAAATTCAGATATGTTGTAGACGCTGGTCTGAAGTTTGTTGCTATTACTTTTCTAAGTGATCCGAGTACCAGTACTTCTGGTACCGGGTCTCAAAGTGGCCTTTTTTCCCCATAGACTCCCATTATAAACTTTGGAGGTTTATAACTCGGCAAGCTTTCAAACTTTCTACACCAAACTCAGCTCCTTTAGGGTGAGACTCTGAACAAACTTTTATATTGGTGTACCGACTGGCCTTCTGGTTGTGCCGCAGCCCCGCCCCCAAAACATGCAAAATCAAAAAACTTTTTACAACATGGACACGTGACATATCAAAACACTCAGAACAATTAGGGGAACGTCCTCAGGAGTATTCGGATGACATCACATTCTCGTCTCCACTTGCCTCCAAATGTTTTGGCACCCTATCTTTCTGTCCACTTGCCTCCAAAAGTAACACTGTCCCTTATGTCCACTCGCCTCCAAAAAGCACCGGCCTTTGCGAATACTTACCTCGTCAAAGCCAACATCAAAGTTTGTCACGACGAACTTTACAAATCTAGTTTTAATCTGTTCTGCTGATGAACATTAAATTATACAACTTTATTAAAGATTCCTTTAATAATAAAATACCTGTTCTCTTTTCCTGTTAATGCAATCACCTCTCTGTCTCTCGGTCTCGCTCTTTCTCAGTCTGTCTGTCTGTCTCTCGGTCTCGCTCTTTCTCAGTCTGTCTGTCTGTCTCTCGGTCTCGCTCTTTCTCAGTCTGTCTGTCTGTCTCTCGGTCTCGCTCTTTCTCAGTCTGTCTGTCTGTCTCTCGGTCTCGCTCTTTCTCAGTCTGTCTGTCTGTCTCTCGGTCTCGCTCTTTCTCAGTCTGTCTGTCTCTCTCTGTCTCGCTCTTTCTCAGTCTGTCTGTCTGTCTCTCGGTCTCGCTCTTTCTCAGTCTGTCTCTCTGTCTCGCTCTTTCTCAGTCTCTCTCTCTCACTCTCTCACTCTCATTCTTCAGGGATCTAAATAATTTTTCCATCATTCCACACTCTGTAATCCCACCTTCAGTAAAAAATAAGCTAGACTTGCAGATGGCCGCTTTAAGCAGGTGCCACATTTTCCATATCCATCAGAGAGTCGTTCAGCTCCTCAGTAACGGAGCTTTAATAAAAAGCTTCATTCAGTGTGTTTATAAACTCAACATATTACAGGAAATTTATCATCACGCAGCTTTACTTTACAGTCAGAGCTTATTTTATTATTTAACACACTACACATTACATATATCTACATTTTATATAAATATAAATCCCCTCTCATGTATGATAAATGTACACAAAATAAAACAGTCAAATACATTTTGAAGCAACTATTATTATTATTTTTAACCCTAAACATTAAACTTCTTATTATTAATATTATGATCATTAAACTTTTATATGGCTTTATATTGTTATATCTTTATCTAATGCTCTTCACTAACACTACACATAGCTCCATTATTTGATGTTAGTACAATTATAAAAGTATAAAATAAACTAAAAACATTCTTCATCTGGGATTAAAATCTAGGTTAAACTTTTATTTATCAGTTTATAGAGAAACTAAAAGCTTTTATTTTCTGTGTCTCTCGTGTTCTAGCAGCTGTGACAAAGAGACGACAACAAAA
>NC_083479.1:21883477-21905977 GCF_030014155.1 Tachysurus vachellii
AACTAAACACTCACCTGGCTCACCTGAGTCACCATCTCCTCTTCCTCCTCCGCCTCCTCACCAAACGACAGCAGGCTAAAATTCCTGTTCAGAAAAAACAACAACTAAGGGAATCACACATGAGCGCACGAACACACACACAGACACACACGCGCCCACACACACGCACACGTACACACACACGCATGCTCACTTTGTTGCCTTGGACTGAGATTTCTTTTCTTCCTCTTTGTGCTTCTCTTTCTTGACTCGTATCTCACGGGGTATGATGTCATCAAAGGGAGAATGCAAGACCTGAGCAAGAAGAAACAGCTGCTATAGAATCATCACACAGACCATCAGATGCTCCTGAGACCAGACCTGGGCGTACCTCTGTAGATCTGATCTTGTGTGGCTTTAGCGGTCGTTCGTTACCATCACACTCCACCTCGGCTAATCGCAGCATGTTGTAGACCGTGTCCCCCGTCACCTGGACACAACCCAAGCAATGCACATGATTCAAAAACAACAGAGAAGTAACTCAGACTGTCTCTAAAGACAGATGGAAAGATGGTGTGTGTGTGTGTGTGTGTGTGTGTGTGTGTGTGTGTGTGTGTGTGTGTGTCAGGAGTGCTGAAGTCCTTAGACTCTCACATAACGTGAGTGTGTCATTGTAAACAGCACACAGAGTTACAGAGAAGAGCTGATACAGTGGGAGTGCTGTGGAGGAATAATGACTGAAGACAGACATTTTTTTACTGTGTGTGTGTTTGTGTGTGTGTTTGTGTGTGCAGGTAAAGTCACCTTTCCAAATATAGTGTGTTTGTTATTGAGTTCATCAGCTCGACCCAGAGTGAAGAAGAACTGACTGCCGTTATCATGAGCTCCAGCGTTTGCCATCGCTACCAAACCTCTCCTGTTAAAACGCAACCTAGAATGGAACTCATCCTGCACATGCACGCGCGCACACACACACACGCGTACACACACACACGCACACACACACCACTGAAACCCAGCAGACACACAAAATCAGGAAGCACAGCAGATATACACACAGCTATCTCTCACCTTAAAGGGACGGCCATAGACAGACTCCCCCCCAGTCCCAGTGCCAGTCGGATCACCGCCCTGAATGATGAATTCTGGAACCACACGGTGGAAAATGGTTCCATTGTAATAACCTGTCAGAAAAGGTGGACATTCATTAACAGAATAACTGAATTCTCACGGTCTCATTTTTTTGTTTTAGTTTAGTTTGTCTATTATTTCATACTTTTTCAGATATCACATTAAATAAAGGTTTTGTGTGTGTATGTGTGTGTACATGTGTGTGTGTGCATGTGTGTGCGCATGTGTGTGTGCATGTGTGTGCATGCATATGTGTGTGTGTGCATGTGTGTGCATATGTGTGTGTATGTGTGTACATATGTGTGTGTATGTGTGTGTGTATGTGTGTGCATATGTGTGTGTGCATGTGTATGTGTGTGCATATGTGTGTGTGCATGTGTATGTGTGTGTATGTGTGTGTATGTGTGTACATATGTGTGTGTATGTGTGTGTGTATGTGTGTGCATATGTGTGTGTGCATGTGTATGTGTGTGTATGTGCATGTGTATGTGCATGTGCATGTATATATATATATGTGTGTATGTAGTGTGTATGTAGTGTGTATGTAGTGTGTGTGTAGTGTGTGTGTAGTGTGTGTGTAGTGTGTGTGTTACCTTCCATACAGAGCTGAATAAAGTTCCTGCAGGCTTTAGGAGCTTCTTTAGACCAAAGTTCTACATCTATATCACCTGCTGAGGTCTTTATTAAAACCTGAGAGGAGAAATGACGTCATTATTTATTCCACTCTGGTCTCTGTGCTATTATTATTTCCTTCTTGTCACTAATCCTTACTTTTTACTCATTAACACTAAAACGCCACACAAACAGTGCGTCTGTCTTATAACGTCATCTGTTTAGCTTCATTTGCACAGAAACTTGTTCACAAACCTTCATCAGTTTACTCACCTTTCCGTTGGTCGGAGGCTCCTGAATATAAATATTACTCATTTTTAAAGTTATTTCTCTGTTAAATGAATTTAAAACTGAATAAACGCGCTGATAAACAGTGACAGACGCGTGAGGATGCGGTCTCTCACTGGATACATCCGAAATAACACTGTATTCACTACACAACGCGCACTACGTGTGCTGTGACGTCATGTTTAGGGCACTAGGTTTAGGGCACTTGGTGTAAAACGAATCGCCATTTAGGATCCACTTGTGGTGTCACAGTTTTTTTCTTCCCTACAACAACATGCGGAACAAAAGCAAAAAAACGGCGCCCTGAAACCTAGCTGCTCAGAGCTGCAAAATGTTTTTGATGTTTTTGGATATAAATAAATATAATGTATAATTATGTGCTTTGTTAACTAGAGAAATGATTTATAAGATATAAGATTAAGTCCCACTTTAGCGGCACTGTTTGCCGCCCCGTCAATATTTTCGATCGGAATTATTTGTGCGAAGGATTGAGCAGATCACCGGAAGTTCTGATGTTCATGAAAATCCGAGTAACTTCGAGTTAATGGCTCTTCCAGGTAAAACTTTTCGAATATAATCGGCGTGTTTTATAAGAGTCTGAGGTTTGTCTAATCTTTATTAATGAATCAGATCAGATATAAGACCGAATGTACTTGAATGTAATGTATAAAACAGTCGTGTAGAATGAACACAACAGTAAATCTGACTGTGGGCCTTTTACCTCAGACTGTAACCTCAGACTTTTACCTCAGATTTTTATCTCAGACTGTAACATCAGACCTTTACCTCAGACTTTTATCTCAGACTTTTACCTCAGACTGTAACATCAGACTTTTACCTCAGACTTTTATCTCAGACTTTTACCTCAGACTGTAACATCAGACCTTTACCTCAGACTTTTATCTCAGACTTTTACCTCAGACTGTAACATCAGACCTTTACCACAGACTGTAACCTCAGACTTTTACCTCCAACTTTTACCTCCGACTGTAACATCAGACCTTTACCTCAGACCTTTACCTCAGACTTTTATCTCAGACTTTTACCTCAGACTGTAACATCAGACCTTTACCTCAGACTGTAACCTCAGACTTTTACGTCAGACTTTTACCCCAGACCTTTACCACAGACTGTAACATCAGACCTTTACCTCAGACTGTAACATCAGACCTTTACCACAGACTGTAACGTCAGACCTTTACCTCAGACTGTAACGTCAGACCTTTACCTCAGACTGTAACGTCAGACCTTTACCTCAGACTGTAACGTCAGACCTTTACCTCAGACTGTAACGTCAGACCTTTACCTCAGACTGTAACGTCAGACCTTTACCTCAGACTGTAACATCAGACCTTTACCTCAGACTGTAACATCAGACCTTTACCTCAGACTGTAACATCAGACCTTTACCTCAGACTGTATCGTCAGACCTTTACCTCAGACTGTAACATCAGACCTTTACCTCAGACTGTAACAGGCCTTTTGGGTTCATTCAGAAATAAATAAAATAAACTCAGGGTTAAAGCTTTGCTCAGGACAAAATATTTGATTCATATTTACGAATAAATAAAGATGTGTAAAAACTGCTGAAGATAAAGTTCAGGGTTAATGTTTAACAGTTAATAAACAATTGGTAACTAAATAAATAAAGATAATAAAGAATGTATTGTAACAGATTGATATTTATTAAGCAAAATAACTTATTTAACTTTTATAACTTTAATCTTCAGAACAGAATTCAGAGCATTTTAGTGTAGAAAAGTCACCACACAGAAGTGTTCACATGGAGCATCTTGTGTTGTTGACGTGTATTTGACGTGTTATTGGTGTCTTATTGACGTGTTATTGGTGTCTTATTGACGTGTATTTGACGTGTTATTGGTGTCTTATTGACGTGTATTTGACGTGTTATTGGTGTCTTATTGACGTGTTATTGGTGTCTTATTGACGTGTATTTGACGTGTTATTGGTGTCTTATTGACGTGTATTTGACGTGTTATTGGTGTCTTATTGACGTGTTATTGGTGTCTTATTGACGTGTTATTGGTGTCTTATTGACGTGTATTTGACGTGTTATTGGTGTCTTATTGACGTGTATTTGACGTGTTATTGGTGTCTTATTGACGTGTTATTGGTGTCTTATTGACGTGTATTTGACGTGTTATTGGTGTCTTATTGACGTGTATTTGACGTGTTATTGGTGTCTTATTGACGTGTTATTGGTGTCTTATTGACGTGTTATTGGTGTCTTATTGACGTGGCACTTTTAAAATTCAAAGCACTTTCTTACGTGCTCTGGATAAGGAAGTCTGTCAAATGCCATAAATGTGTTAACATAAGTTGTTACACTTCATGTGGACATAATAACTGTTTATTAATCATGACGATGTCCACAGGTGTGAATAAGGACAACATCCGTGCTGGCTGTAAGAGATGTGGCTATCGTGAGTATTTATGGAGTTTGTGTCCTGGGACAATGGTTTAAACTCCTACACTGAGCCGTGAGGGTTTGTTTATTTATTCCTTGTCTTTATCTCCTCAGCCGGTCACCTCACGTTCGAGTGTCGTAACTTTGTTCGTGTCGACCCGAGGAAGGACATCGTGCTGGACGTTAGCAGCACCAGCACTGAGGAGAGCGAGGAGGAAGAACAGCAGGAAGTCCGCAAGGAGAAGATATTTGGGGGCAATCGCTCTAAAGGTGTGTGTTTAACACTGTGTGTGTGTTTAGCTCTCTGTGTTTGTGTTTAGCACTGTGAGTGTGTTAAACACACACACACACACACACAGTGCTAAACACACACACTGTGTGTGTTTGTGTGTTTAACACTGTGTGTGTGTGTGTGTTTAACACTGTGTGTGTGTGTGTGTGTGTGTGTGTGTGTTTAACACTGTGTGTGTGTGTTTAACACTGTGTGTGTGTTTAACACTGTGTGTGTGTGTTTAACACTGTGTGTGTGTGTGTTTAACACTGTGTGTGTGTGTGTTTACCACTGTGTGTGTGTTTAACACTGTGTGTGTGTGTGTGTGTGTGTGTTTCTGCAGAGTCCCGCAAAGAGAAACATAAAAAGAGGAGTAAAGAACATTCTCACCGAAAGGCAAAAAAGAGGTACACACACACAGTGCTAAAAACACACACACACACACACACACACAGTGCTAAAAACACACACACACACACACTCCATATACACTCTGTATACAGTGCACATAAAACTGATGTTGCAAAAAAAAATTAACTCTAAAAACATATTATTTTTTAGGACTCATTCATCCAGTGATGATGATGACGATGATGAAGATGGGTTGAGCAGGAAGAAAAAGAAGAAAAGCCACAAGAAGAAAGGCAAGAAGGAAAAGCGAGAGAAAGAGAAACGGCGTATGAAGAAACGTAAGAAGAAACATACGCAGGTTTCATCATCATCATCATCCTCATCCTCCAACAGCTCGACTGACTCCTCAGATACAGATTGAAGCTCTTTCTCCCTTCCAGATCTTCAGCTACTCTTCATCCACCAAAACAAAGTGAATACCCTGAGACGTCTCTCCTGTAATCCACAGTCTGTCAGGCTGAGTGCAAAAGTTTCTGAGACCTGATCATCTGATGTTCTCAAACACAGAACAATCTTCCACAGATTTAACCCCAGAACTATACAGGGGGCACAAACTTTTGCACTGAGCTTTCCATATGAATATGTTACTGCTTCAGTAGTGAATTATATTTATTTCTTTTTCTCCCATATTTCTTTTAATTGTTCACTCTGTTTTTCCGTGTTGTTAGATTTTGTACAGAAATAAAATGAGAAAAATTCACGGAGCTGTTTGTGTACTTTTATCTGAAATTATAGTAAAGTAAACAATTAATTGAGTGCGTTAGAGAGATAAAAGATTAAATGAGCTGTAATTTTCTGTTGTTAAACTCTGATAAGACAGAAATATTACTTATCGATCCATAAACTAGTACACAGAAACTCTCACACTTTAACATCCATTTAGAGGGATGTTCTGTTACTAGTAGCTCGACAGTGAAAGACCTGGTGTTTATTAGACAGTAATTTGTCTTTAAAATCATATCACCATATTACAAACACAACCTTCTTCACCTTAGAAATATTGCCAAGCTGAGAAACATCCTGTCTGTATCTGATGCTGAGAAGCTAGTTCATGCTTTCATGACCTCTAGACTGGACTATTGTAATGCATTACTAGGTGGTTGTCCTGCATCTTTAATAAATAGTCTACAGTTAGTCCAAAATGCAGCTGCCAGAGTTCTCACTAGGACAAGAAAGTATGACCATATAACCCCAATTTTATCATCTCTACACTGGCTACCTGTTAAGTTTAGAACTGATTACAAACTGCTGCTACTTACGTACAAGGCTCTTAATGGTTTAGCTCCCATGTATCTAACTAGTCTTCTAACACGTTACAATCCTTCACGCTCTCTGAGATCACTAAACTCAGGACTTCTGGTAGTTCCCAGAATATCTAAGTCTACTAAAGGTGGTAGAGCGTTCTCTTATTTAGCTCCCAAACTTTATAATAGTCTTCCTGATAGTGTTCGGGGCTCAGACACACTTTCCCAGTTTAAATGTAGATTAAAAACTCATCTCTTTAGTCAGACGTACACATAATACATCCCATAATATTGTGCTCTATTACATCAGACTTGATAATATTATAAACAGCAGATACATTAATTCCTCTCCACTGCTTCTCTCTTTCTACCCTCACGAGGCATCCAGACATTGTACCAGCTCCGATGGTCTTCCGTGCGATGAAGGACCTTTTTGGACCTCCACTGAGATGAGGGCGACTCTGAGGATCCTGAGACATCTACAGATCTACCAGCTCCAGTTAGACTCTGTGATACTAAAGAGGAGATGTGAACTCCATGTGATCTTTTACACCAACACAACATTTATCAGACTGTATATTTATAATCACACCCCCAGTGTCACCCAGATGAGGATGAGGTTCCCCTTTGAGTCTGGTTCCTCTCAAGGTTTCTTCCTTTACCATCTAAGGGAGTTTTTCCTCCCCACAGTCACCTGAGTCACCTCAGACTTGCTCATTGGGGATAAATACAAACACATTTAACTTTTGTATTATATTAATATTTATATTATTCTTTATAATAACCTTTTGTTCTATGTTTATGTTCTGTAAAGCTGCTTTGAGACAATGTCTATTGTAATAAGCGCTATACAAATAAAACTGAATTGAATTGAACACACACACATTCACACACACATTCACACACACATTCAAACACACCTTAAGCTGAAGGATCAAGAGTCCACCACACACCTTCAACTTCACGAACATACACACCTCTGTAAACATGACAGGAATTATGACTTTCTCTATAGTTAATCTTCTTCACACATTCAACGTTTAGTTTCTTTAAAAAAAAGGGTTATTTAACCTCTGAAAAAGGTTCTATTTAAAATCCTTCATTATTGAGAAGCACTCTATGTAGAACCTTTGAGGGTTTCACCAGATGGACAAAGCAGAAGTGTAAGAATATTAGAGTAATAATACGATGAGAGTAACACAGTAAACGTGTTGAACTCGAGACTTTAGGTTCTATGTCAGTTCCGTATGTCCTCGTGTTCCGCTCTCAGTACCTGGAAACACTCTTATCTTATCACTTGAGTCATTAGAACCTAACGCTCACACACAAAATTATCTTGCTCAATTTAGCAGAGTTTAGCTGTGACTCTGTTTCCATGACTTACTGAAACACATTTATTCAGCACTCACTGGCCACTTTATTAGGAACATTTTATTACTGCATTTACATTTACATCATGTGACCGAATCTGTTATCCAGAGCCATGTACAAAAGTGCTTTAAGTCTCTATCATTGAACATTAACTCTGGGTCACAAACTTAAGATACCATGAGACTAAAACACTGTTCAAAGTTTTTTTAAACACACACACACAACAAACAGGGGAGAAAGTGTTAGTTGAGGTGTTTCATGAACAAATAGGTTTCAACCATCGTTTGAAAATTCCTGTAAAGACTCATAACACTGCAACTCTACAGTGTGGCTGTTTGAGTTAGTGTAGCTTCCCCTCAGCTCAGAACAGCTTAGCAGTTAAACTATCTGTCTGGCACCAACAAGCCTGCCATGTTCTGAGCTGAACTGTGAGAACTGAACATGTGTAAAGTGTTAATGATGAAAAGCCAATAAGAACCCTATTAGCAAGTTAAGAAACTTTTCTTGTGCAGTGAACTCTTAAAGAAACTTTTTTCTTCTGAAATCAAATGCTAACGCATTCCCCTCAGAACTCCCTGAGGAACATCCTGAGGAACATCCTGAGGAACATCCTGAGGAACATCCTGTATTCTAGCTGTTTATATTCCACTAGCTGGTTATGTAACTTTCCCATAAATATGATTAATTTAAAAGACACATTAATTGATTAATTGCACATTAATAAACATCACTGTAAATGAAATTTATATGAAACTTAAAATATTAAATTATTTAAATTATATAAATGAATCATATGAAATACATAATCTAAAACTCTCTTCAGATCCCAAACTGCAGAAGCTCAGACTCAGGAGAATCCTGCACAAGATATTAAATATGTTCTCAACCATCTAACACATGAAAAAGAAGATACGAATCTTAAAAAAACCTAGTGTCTAATTTAATAAATAAAGGATTCATCAGAGGTTCTTCACATTACAGTATTCATGAAGAAATTCTACATCAAAGACTGAAAGAGACTTAAACCTTATTGTAGTGTTAAAGGTGTTCGGTCTAATTGAATGTTCATTAATTACTTTTGAAAATCTAGAACCTTTAACATTTGACCTCATTCATTCATTCATCTTCTACCGCTTATCCGAACTACCTCGGGTCACGGGGAGCCTGTGTCTATCTCAGGCATCATCGGGCATCAAGGCAGGATACACCCTGGACGGAGTGCCAACCCATCACAGGGCACACACACACACACACACACACTCTCATTCACTCACGCAATCACACACTACGAACAATTTTTCCAGAGATGCCAATCAACCTACCATGCATGTCTTTGGACCGGGGGAGGAAACCGGAGTACCCGGAGGAAACCCCCGAGGCACGGGGAGAACATGCAAACTCCACACACACAAGGTGGAGCCGGGAATCGAACCCCGACCCTGGAGGTGTGAGGCGAACGTGCTAACCACTAAGCCACTGTGCCCCCCTAATTTGACCTCATTAGTCCTTCAAATTCTTTGAAAAAAGGTTCTTTGATTCATTTCTATTGTTAGAATGAATAAACTCTTAGATAAAGGGTTCTGTCAGGAGAACATGATGCTGTAGGTTCTCCACAGAACCTTTAGGACGGCGGTCTGAATGTCTTTAGGAAAAGCAGTAAAAAATAATGTCTTTTCCAAATTGTAATAAAATGTGAGTTGTGAGACCGTTATATCATTTCACTGCTGAATTGCTGGAATTAGCTTCTAATTAGCTGAAGAATAAAGATGACTGATATAGAATAAGGTGTAAAAGTGGGCGTGTCCCAGCAGGTGAAGGGGTAGATGATTAAGTGTGGGTTTGTGTGGCTGTAGGAACTCGGAACCCCCCTGTTATTAACGTCTCTCTGTTTGCTTTACATTCAGGTGGTAAAGGTGATAAAGGTACAGTGACATCGACCTCATGATTAACACTGCTGCCGCTCCTGGACTCTTGGAGTTTGTTTGGTCGTTAAAGTTTCATCATGTGACTGAGAGAGATATAAAAGACTCACCTGTTCACTGGAAACGTAAAAACTCCGCTGATTATTCAGGTGCCTCATTAATCAGGTAAACTTTTACTCTTTTACTCACTCAACCTCTTTTCTGCTTCAGGTTTCAATTCTACACATATATACTGTATATAAATATATAAATATATATATATAATAACATATAGATAAATTCTTTATGATGAGTTAATTTACTGAAGCTGAAGAAGGTTTAAACTTCTGTATATTTGTGTGTGTGTGTGTGTGTGTGTGTGTGTGTGTGTGTGTGTGTGTGTGTGTGTGTGTGTATCAGACAGTAGGAGATGGCGGTAACGTCTCAGCCTGGATCTTTCTCTCCGTCTGACTTCCAGACCAATCTGTTTGACTGCTGTTCTGACTGCTCTACATGTACGATCCTTTATTTCTTATTAAATCCCAGAGCTGTAAACTGTCTGTAAACTTACACTAGTGATCATTTCTCATCTCACTCACACTCACTGTGTTCAGTTCAGACAGAGCTCAGATTCACAGTCCTGTAATTAGTGTTAAAACTGTAATGAACTCAGAAATGAACGTTAGTTCCTCTGGACATTATTTATATGGATTAACATTATTTACATTAACATTATTTACACTGACATTATTTACATTAACATTATTTACATTAACATGATTTACACTGACATTAACACTGTCCAGTGTCACCAGATGAGGATGAGGTTCACTTCAGTCTGGTTCCTCTGGAGGTTTCTTCCTCACCACCGTCACCTCAGTTTCATCATTAGAGATAAATGTTAGAGATAAATAATAACTTCATTTAAACTTTAACATTTTATTCTGTATTTCTGTAAAACAGTCTGTTAGTAAAAGCAGGATACAAATAAACAAATTAATTTGTAAATTAGGTCAAAAATCTGATCAAGTCAGTAATAACGTGTCGTCACGTTTAACTTCTGATTCTTGTATAAAATTAAATAAGTTTTCAAAACATCACCTGAATAAACACAATGATTATTTATTAATGTTTTTTTTTTTTTCTAAATGTCTGATTTTATTCCCTAAATGCTTTAATAATGTTGATTATTCATTATTAACACTGATGAGACTTGTGAGATTTATGATCAGTGTGATGTTCTGAACACAACAGGATCAATAATTAACCCGTTTCTGTAATAATGCCGAGAAATGTTAGTGCTATTGTGTTCCTGTAATCCTGTAATCTGTGTGTGTGTCAGGTTTATGTGGATATTTCTGTCTCCCTTGTCTGGGCTGTTCCATTGCGAGTGACATGGGCGAGTGCTGTCTGTGTGGATTAGGAATGCCCATCCGCAGTGTCTACAGAACCAAATACAACATCAAGGTCAGTCAGTTAAATCTTAACAAGAACCTGAACAAGTTTTCTTTGTTCCAGATGATTGATGTTGATTTTTAATTAGTGTGTATGACTGAAGAACTGAAGAACCTTAAGGGTTTTTTTTTAAATACTTTTAAGTTACAAAGGCAACATTTCGATAACGATGATCAGATTAATGACTTTAAATGATTGCTTTCTTTACTATAAAAGTTGTTCCTCACTTCACTTTAATCCAGTCGGCTCAATTCTACTAGAGTAGGTTTAATAGACAAAACCATGAATTCCAAAATAAGCAGGTCTTCTCTCTTTCACACCACAGCTTCACACTTCTTACCCATAGTATTGATTATTTTTGTTTACTGTGGTGTTTAATCTCAGCCTACAGCTGAACTACATCCAGGTTGATATTGAACGTGTAATATTTGTGATGCTGTGATGTTACTGTAGATCTGATGAGTTATCAGTGTGGTCAGTGTTGTGGTTCTTCTTTCAGGGTTCCATGTGTAATGACTATATGATCGCGAGCTGCTGCATGCCGTGTGCAACCTGCCAGCTGAAGAGAGACATCGACATGAGAAAGCAGCAGGGAATCTTCTGAACTTCAGGTGAGCTGCTTCACACCTTATGCAAAATAGCTACAAAATTAATTACATACATGTTAAATATATTGAAATAAAAACCACAATAACACAATAAGACACACTGCAGTAACAGCAGGCAGTTTATTAGGTTCGTGCTCTTTAACAAACCCTTTGATTTTTCCTCCTTTACAGAAGCTGAAACTCAAACCAAGCTGTGAATTTCCTCATTGTGCTCCTTATGAACAGAATTAAAGTGTAATTATGAACGATATAAAGAACAATTAAAGTGACTTGTCTATAATGTTTTTGTGCATTTATTAAAAGTGTAATTGTTTTTATTCACATTACACACAGAGCTGCTGCTGAGATCTGGACTCTAACTGATGTTCAATTCAGTTTTATTTGCGTCGTCCTTTACCTTCTCCAACAGCTTATTAAGGAGCGCTCACAGATTTCTGTCCGTGTTTTAGTCCTTTTATAGCTTGAAGCAGTCTGTTCTAGTCCATGTAGGTTTACTATTTATAACCACAATAACGAAAAAAACCTCTAAGCAAATATAATCAAATGAAAATTAAACTTTTAGGGCAAAAGCACACAAACAAACTTAATATAAAAATGTTAAAGACACAAGCACACATTAGAGCACACACTCTGTAAAGTGTTTAACACCATAAACCTTTCTAAAAGACAAACAACAGCGAATGAAGTGATATAAAGCACTGTATTCATTTGTATTGTGCTTTTAACAATGGACTTTAATATTAATTACAATATTAATATGACCCATTTAAGCACTGATTAATTCTCTCTAACTGCAGCTCTGACTGTAGATCAGGTTTATATTAATGACTCACACTGATTCCTTATCATTACCATAGTAACAGTGTGTTCACAGGGACGTGTACAGAACACACTCCACTGAAGGAGTCTCCGGTGTCAGAGCTTTGTAACAGCTGTAACGAAGTTTTCGGACGTCTTCAGGACGGTTTCACATCAACACGAGAATCTTATTAAATCTTATTAAAACTTAATAATAAAGTTAACTAGTTAAATAGGATTGAATGAAGGCAGGATTCAGTGGGATTTACGTGTCACGTCCTCAGCTTGATGTTCAGACCAGATTAACAAGATCTTTAGATTTTTCTTCGTCATTTCTTTATCGATGTTAACGATTTTGTAGTTAGTGTAATTAATAACGTAGATCAGAGTTTCATGTCCCAGACGTTACAGACAGACCAACATGCTTATGAACAGATGAGCAGATAAACAAGAAGGAGGCTTGTAGATTTACACAAAGATTTATTCAGACATCAGAAGATCTTCACATGCTGTGTCCATGTTAACATGACATGAGCTTTGAAACCCCAAAATGTTCACGGTGAACACACCATCGTCACAGACGTGTGGAGAATCCCACTGCTCAAAAGGGAACAAACGAGACCATCGCTGACGTTTCTATATCATAAGCGTCCATTAGAAGTGCCTCTGTAAGGTGTGAGCTGGAGGAGGTGCAATGTTGAGATGCGTCTCAGTTTATTGGGACATCTGGGCCTCCATAGCTTGTGCCGTCCACTCTGGAGCTGCCTGACTGATCTTCTCCAGCAGGTTGTTCACCTGGAAGCAGAGCGACTGGATCTGTTTGTCCCAGGTGGGCAGCGGATCTCGAGCTGACGGGAGACAAAACACAGCTCTGTAACTTCTGAAGCTTCAAAGATACCGAGAGCAGCAGCGTGACAATCAGACTTACTCTCAAAGTGGACGATGCTGTCTATCTGGTCGATGAAGCCGTTCATACGACCCTCTGTGATCATCTGGGAGGCGATTTTCTCTGCCTGCTCGTGTGTGACAGAGTTTAATTAGAGTTTACGTCTTACTAAAATGTTAAAAATAAACACATTAATGTTTAAGGTCCAATATGTTACTTTTAGCCACTGAATATCTATTGAAACACAAAGCGACTGAATGATGTTCTAACAAGACTTAAGTCAATATGACTGATACAAGAAAAAAAGAGTTTACTAAAAGCATAATTTCGTGTAATTATGAAAATGATATGTTTACTAAACCTTATCAGGTATTTATTTATCTCTGTATATAAAGTAAATAAATGTTCAGAAGCTCAATAGAGCCCAGATGAGCATTATTCAGACCTACTGTACCTTTGCAGGTGGGATCTCCAGAAGTGCACCGAGTTCCTCAAATGTGATGTTATTGTACAGTTTACTAGCAGAAAGAAGATTGTGTTCAATAACAGCTCGGTCCAGGATACTGGAACCTGAAGTGAAGATGAAAGTAAAAATGTCACAGTGAACACCTCACGTTCCACACTGTTATCCATTAGAGCTCTGATTCATGACCCCTGTGTGGCGACAGGCCTCACACACACGCTGACAATGAGGCAGCAATAAGGTGTTACTCCAGCATCTCCCACCACAGCGCTGAAGAGAAAGCGTTATTTCAGCATCAGGGATGAAGTCCGTCAGCGCGTCTGTGTGGAGGAGCTGCAGCAGCGACAACAGACCAATCAGAGCTGCCGCTGTCTCCATTCACCCTCCGGTGAAGAGGACAAAAGCCAAGCAAGACGAGGAAAAGTAACGTTGGCTAATAGACCAGCTAACTGGAGTTCTGTGCATTTTTTCTGTTGTTCTCCTTCAGTCTTCCCTCCGCTCTCGTGGACATTAAACCAGCTGTAGCTGCTCCTAGTTATATTTATAGAAGAGCTAATCCATACAGTATTCATCTTGTTAATACATGATTATTTTCTGCCTGAGTCACAACATTATGGATGTACATGACTTTATTGTGCATAAATGGCTCTCGTCAGCTTACGGGTGATTCTTTACTGGGTGAACACAAGCGTGTGTATCTCAGGGTGCACGCAGTACTGCTCAGGTAGATTTCACATGGTTCATGACTCACTGAATCAGTTCTGATCTCGATTCACTCACCATCAGCTGTGGTGGCTTTCTGATGGGGCATCAGCATAGCAGCAAACTCCTGCAGTTGGTTTCCCCGGATGATCCGATCCAGGTACATCTTCTCGAGGATGCCGTACGCCGCCAGCTGCTGACATCGCTCGTCCTTAAACAGCGTAGCCAACATCCGAGATCGCTGCTGCCCTGAGGACCAAACGGAACCAGTGTCAGCCTACAGAGCACCATCAGGTCCCATACACCTTCAATAACACGGTGGACTCACCTGCGGAGGCCAGAATGGTGCAGTGCAGCGCGTGCTTTAGAGCCTCCAAGCGCTCGCTCTCATGCACTATGGATTTGTAAGAAAGCTCGTTATAGCGCTGGGCTGCTTCTATAAACTTCCTCCTGTAGTCCAACACTCTGGCATAACACACCTTAAAAATAATTAGAAATGACCAAATCTCAAACATACTGCTCATATTATCCTTATTATTTACTGTATATTTATTTATTCATGTTATTGATCAGATGAGCTGCATACAAACGCTCATGATTAAAGTTAATTATAAAGAACCTCCTACTGACCTCCTACATGTAACTCATAAAGGGATCAGTTTCCCCTTAACCAATTTCTAGCTACATTTTTTATAACTACTACTATTAAGCACAAAAGTAGTTCAGACACTGGTGTATTTTACACGTGAATACACGTGAAGACTTTAGACTTGAGAATTGATTTTGTAATAAATCAGCCGTGTACACGTGTCTATGGTCACAGTGAAGACCTACACAGATGTGATGTGTGTAACCTGCACATGTGGTTTATGTCATGTTTATTTTTGTTTATTTACCTGTTTATCTCTCAGAGTATAATTAACCAGGCAGAACTGCTGTATACCAACATGAGGTTTATTAGATTAAGGAAATAAAATATATTCAGGTTCCTGTGTTTGTAACTGAAATGACAGGAACCTTGAGGGCAATTTAGCTTTAAACACACAGCTGAACTCAGCTCTGTAGGTCTGGTAGAAGAACACAAACACAACTCATGATGGGTTTAAAGCCTGGGTTGTTCACCTTGTAGTGGATCTGCAGCTGCTCGTTTGTGGACTCGTTCTGCAGTAAAGAGGCTCGGTTGATGTAAGCTTCAGCCTGGACCGGGTCGTCGTCCTCCAGGTAGAGACGAGCGATCTTTAGGTAGGTGTCTAACTTATAGTCAACATTGTACTGTCTGGGACATGAGAGGAGAGAGCAGGACAACACACTGGGTCATATGAACACACACACACACACACACACACACAGAGAGAGAGACCCACACACACACAGAGACCCAAACACGCACACACACAGAGACCCAAACACACACACACACACACAGAGAGACCCAAACACGCACATACACACACAGACCCAAACATGCACACACACACACACACACAGACCCAAACATGCACACACACACACAGAGACCCAAACACACACACAGAGACCCAAACACACACACACACACACAGAGACCCAAACGCACACACACAGAGACCCAAACACGCACACACACAGAGACCCAAACACGCACATACACACACAGACCCAAACATGCACACACACACAGAGACCCAAACACACACACACACAGACCCAAACACACACACACACAGACCCAAACACACACACACACACAGAGACCCAAACACACACACACACAGACCCAAACACACACACACACACAGAGACCCAAACACGCACACACACAGAGACCCAAACACGCACACACACAGAGACCCAAACACGCACACACAGAGACCCAAACACGCACACACAGAGACCCAAACACGCACACACACAGAGACCCAAACACGCACACACACAGAGACCCAAACACGCACACACACAGAGACCCAAACACGCACACACACAGAGACCCAAACACGCACACACACAGAGACCCAAACACGCACGCGCACACACACACACACACAGACCCACACACAAACACAGACCACACACACACAGACCCCCCCCACACACAGACCCAAACACACACACACAGACCCAAACACACACACACAGACCCAAACACACACACACATAGAGACCCAAACACACACACACATAGAGACCCAAACACACACACACATAGAGACCCAAACACACACACACATAGAGACCCAAACACACACACACATAGAGACCCAAACACACACACACAGAGACCCAAACACACACATAGAGACCCAAACACACACACACACAGAGACCCAAACACACACACACACAGAGACCCAAACACACACACACACACATAGAGACCCAAACACACACATAGAGACCCAAACACACACACAGAGACCCAAACACACACATAGAGACCCAAACACACACATAGAGACCCAAACACACACATAGAGACCCAAACACACAGAGACCCAAACACGCGCGCACACACACACAGAGACCCACACACAAACACAGACCCCCCCACACACAGACCCCCCACACACAGAGACCCCCCACACACAGAGACCCCCCACACACACAGACCCCCCACACACACAGACCCCCCACACACACAGACCCCCCACACACACAGACCCCCCACACACACAGACCCCCCACACACACAGACCCCCCCCACACACACACAGACCCCCCCCACACACACACACAGACCCAAACACACACACACAGACCCAAACACACACACACAGACCCAAACACACACACAGACCCAAACACACACACAGACCCAAACACACACACACAGACCCAAACACACACACACAGACCCAAACACACACACAGACCCAAACACACACACAGAGAGATCCAAACACACAGACCCAAACACACACACACACACACAGACCCAAACACACACACACAGACCCAAACACACACACAGACCCAAACACACACAGAGAGATCCAAACACACACAGAGAGATCCAAACACACAGAGAGAGATCCAAACACACATAGAGACCCAAACACACACATAGAGACCCAAACACACACATAGAGACCCAAACACACACACACACAGACCCAAACATGCACACACACAGAGACCCAAACACGCACACACACACAGAGAGACCTAAACACACATACAGAGACCCAAACACACAGAGATCCAAACACACACACACAGAGACCCAAACATGCACACACACAGAGACCCAAACATGCACACACACAGAGACCCAAACATGCACACACACACACCCAAACACAGACACACACACACCCAAACACAGACACACACAGACCCAAAAACACACACACACAGACCCAAAAACACACACACACAGACCACAAACACACACACAGACCACAAACACAAGTTTTATATCTGACTTACTTCTGCCCAGTCTCGAGAGGAATACCCACTAAAACCTGTGCCGCGTTCCTCCAGTCCTCTTCCTTCTCGTATATAGTGGCTAAATGCTGTCTGATTGATGCCACCTGCCGGAGCGTACATCATACATCAGCATTTATTCAATATGACAACACAGGTTTATATCACTCGCTCTAGTGTGTTAGCATTTCTATAGTAACAGCTCATTTACAGGGACAATGGAGATTAGTGTTTAACCGATGAAAACACAACACGAGGAAAGGTCTGTAGAAGGTAAGTGCCTCTGAAACTCACCTGCTCTTCAAAGGAGATGACCCGGGGTTGGATCTTCTCCAGGGTAAAGTGGTAGACAGATTTTGCCGTGCCGTCTGGTAAATTTGGGAGGTGTGTGCAGAAGTCAGTCAGGAGCTGCCGAGATATGACCAGACTCACGTTCTCATTGACCACTAAACAGGAAAGAGAGGAAGAAATTCAATATATTCAATCCTTCAAAAATCAATAACACAGTGTAAAGCACTGTACAAAAGAGTGTACACCCTCACATGAGCAGAGAGACATTTAGTGTTGTTTTCAAATAGAGCATATAGTGCATGTAAAGATCGTAATAATGAAAACACTAAATAAAGACCATGTCCCTTATTAAATGCTCATCTTAAACACCCTGAAATTATTTTATCCCCTTGAGAAGTGGGAGAACTGTCTTTATACTGCCTCTAAACCAGAGCATGTCAGGAGGGCATGCAAACTTTTGAGCATGTTAATAAACAGAACTCCTGAGTCAGAGACACAGTTTGCTGTCATACTTTGGTTTTATACCTTATTGAATTAATTTTTTTATTTTCATTTTCCCCACACACTAAAACCTAGGGGGGTGTAAACTTTTTCACAAAACCATACTGTTCACATCTTATGTCAGCAGTGTTTAAGAACTTACTGGCTTCCACAAACGCTTTCAGTGCCTCGAGTTGTTCTGTATCTGTTAACTGAAGAGCTTTCTCCAGAATTTGACGATACCTGCAACAAAAACCAAGTTTTTTCAGATCCATGTGATACGTGTTGTGAGTCCTGATTGTTATTCATCAATATATTTCATGACACATCTCTGCCTGATCTAAACACACCTGATGGTACATTAGTGAGCTGCTAAACATACAGTCTATAAGGTGAGAGTTTGCTCAGATGTGCAGGATTTCTCACATCTGCCCCTGGGCCACGCCCTGGGGCGGGGCGTTCACTTCTACAGAGAGTTTAATTGGACCAACACACAACTAGTGCAGGATGAGTCATAAAAAAAACTATTGTTACTGTTTAAAATAAGGTAAATGTATTTATTTTCTCTAGATATCCGGTCATATTGGAGCTCTAACACACCAACTCAGACACTGATTTGGATTTCAGGAGCAGTATAAGAATACGACTGTTAAAATAAACATACTAAACTAACCCTATGTAGCATTATACAACTCTTATAACATGAACCATAAAATTATTAGCTGTCTAATTACCAAATTTAGCATAAGTGTATTATATTAGCTGTAAAAAACCTACAGAGTCATCCGGCTAAATGCAGGCATTATTGTCTAAAAACTTACTAACTTACCAAACTGAAATTATTTTAAATACATCTATTTAATCCCTAAACGTGACTCCGAGTTTGGTTGTCATCTTGTTTGTAACAGAGAGCTAACAGTTAAGCTAAGCTAAGTTAAGCTAAGCTAAGCTAAGCTAACCGGTAAACAGCTACAGCAGCTTAGCCTCTAGCATGTTCTAGTTAGCGTAGAGCTTCATTCTTTTGCATCCCATATAATCATCACAACCGAATATTAACAGAATTACTCAAAAATCTGACAGATTAATTAGTAAATAAATATTCTAATAAACACAACACATACTTTCCAACGAGATCTTTGTGAGAACCGGTAGAGTTCATGAGCTGCGCGAGCTCCTGTCTCACACCAGACGCCATTTTCCTCCCAAAACACGGTCAACATTAAGGGCCGCGTCCCAAATGCACCTCACTTTCTTTTCGCAATAAACTACATAGTGTGCAGAAGTCACTAATTTAACACGCAATGTAGTCAACTTAGTAGTTATCATGGAGCCGTTTGGAACTCAACCTTTAATAGTCGCCAATGGAGAGAAAAAATGATGCTTCTATCAATAATTTAATCAATAAGACAAAGTGATTAGTAAATAATATATTTAAACATTATTTTAATTATTATTTCATAGATTTGTGAAAGAAATATTGATTGATTGGCTTTCTCAATCCATTTAAAATCCTCTCATGGATTCCATCACACAAGGAATCATCTTAATGGTTTCCATCAGGCTCATTTACAAATTTGTTAAGGATTATTTTGGTTACTATTAAATGCCACCAGAGTGCAACATGGTTTTCTGGCATTAAAACATAACAGTAATGTTAAATATTTATCCACAACCAAGTTCCTATTTTTTTTTACCATTAGCCATTAGTGAAATTTCTGTATAACTTTGTCATTAATGTTAAAAGAGTTAACGGTGTACAATCTGTTAACAGTTTGTATATCAAACACAAAACACAGTTAATCACAGTAAACTTTTATTGTGTTTTGACATTCATATATTTAAATGAACAAACAAAAAAACATTAAAAAGTTTAAATAAATATATGATTGTGTTATTTATAAATAAAAGAGTGTGTATATACCTAAATAGCTATACACACACACACACACACACACACACACACACACATATATATGTATATATATAAATTTCTACAGTTTCCTTAAAATGTATTAATATTATTTATCTTAACATTTATTAGGCATAAAAAAAACGTTTTCTCTTCTATCTGGATAAATATGTTAATAAATTGAACTCATTCTCTCATATTTTGTGTCTGGCTTAAAAGCATGTTTTAATATTATCTACTGTGGTTTATATCTTATATCTCATAAATGGACAGATAGAGAGACAGACAGGCAGACAGACAGACAGATAGATAGATAGATAGATAGATAGATAGATAGATAGATAGATAGATAGAAAGAGAGAGAGACAGACAGACAGACAGACAGACAGATAGATAGATAGATAGAGGGAGAGAGACAGACAGACAAATAGATAGATAGATAGATAGATAGATAGATAGATAGATAGATAGAGAGACAGACAGACAGACAACAAATGTCCTTCATATTTTTATTGGTATTTTTCATGTATTTAATATATTTGTTTTATAAATATATTTATAACATATTAAAAACTAAATTATTGTCGATATTGTTGATTCATTAAAATAATTGCATATTTTCCCCCTAACCCTATTTTTAGTACCGTTTATTATTTTTTATGTTTTTTTCTTTTCTAACTACGCGGATGAAGACGTCAGCGGAAGCAGCGCGGAAAACAAGTTATCTTTCAAATTGAGCCAATTTTATAATCTAGTGCACTTTAAACGTAGTGATCGCCCGCAGACATCTATGGCTTCTTTACAGTAAAATAGGTCGCCTATATATTCAGTACTGTGTTGATTAGGATACAGCCACCAAGTGTCGTGTCCTGTGAAGGCGGGGCCATATTATGGGCTGTTAGAGGTGAAATGGCGCTCGGCGCGGTATTTTAAACAATCCGATTCGTTTCTGAAGCAAATCTGAGCAAAATGTCGCTACACCAAGTCGAGCTGCTCCGTGCGTGAATGCAGCACAAACAGCGTCCATATTTACGGAAGTCGACTGTGACAGAGATTTCGGCAAAGTGTAAGGATCGCTGTGTTCTCCTGTGTGTGTTGTTCAGTGTAAGGCAATATGATATTAGCATGCTAATGCTAAAGCGGCTAGCAGCTCGAGCTAACAGCTGATGGCTAGTCAGAGTCACTAGCTAAAGTGGCGCCTATTTATTTTCTCTAAAACTTGTTGACAGACAACAAAACGTCTGAATACCAAGTTTAAGTATCTTTAAGTACCTTATCTCATTAGGTCAGTTTTATATTGTTTTGTTATTGTATTACTTGTTAATACGTAGCGCAGTTCGCTAGCTAGCGAAGATTTGTGATTAGCTGCTGATGCTAACTTGGGGGAACTTTGACAGTCTGGCTAATGACAGCGGTGATGTTTACAAGTTTTGTGTTTATTCAGGAATCTTCCCAAGTGTGTGTGTTTTTAATAAAAATTAATCAGTGTGTTGTTGTCTTTTTAAGCCAAATATTATTAGTTTTGTATTTTTGTTCACTGTTTACATTGAAGATGATTAACGGGAATAAAGTGCTGATATTGTGCTGAGTTCTTAATAGAGATCAATGTTGACCAGTTATGGTGATATTGTTCTGATGTATAATCAGTTATGTTAAAGGTTGATGATTATAACATATAATCGTGTGAAGCTGTAAGAATAGCAATGTATTAATAATCTAAACCTTCTCCACTTTAAATCCATCCCAGTTTATTTCACACAACTAAGATGATCAGTGTGTAAAAGTCAGAATAAAAAGCCTGAAGTGTGTAGACTGAATGCAGCAGTAAACAAGTTCCTGTTCTATGACTCGAAGCTTCTCCATAAGT
>NC_083479.1:21913477-21933477 GCF_030014155.1 Tachysurus vachellii
TTGGGCTCCAGCTTTTGAATTGTGTTGTTTAAAATAAAATTCTCTTCAGAACAGGTTCATCATTTGTGAATGTGTCTCCTAAATCAGAGTGAAAACCAGACACGTTTAACATTTGTGTTCAACAATCATCATCCAACAAGTGTATTTGTCACGTAATTATGACATTTAACCAATGTTTGAGATGTGAAACACTTTTTTACTGAAATGTTTATCAGTAATAATCTCAGTAATAATGTGTTATTTTAAAAAAGACTAAAAGACTACAATTTTTTGACTAAAACTAGACTAAAATTAAAAGACTTTTAGTCGACTAAAACTTGACTAAGATACCTTGAGTTTTCTTTTGACTAAAACTAGACTAACAAAAAAAGATATGTGAATGACTAAATATGACTAAAACTAACAAGGACATTTGGCACAAGACTAAGTCTAAATTAAAAATAGGTGACGATATGAACACTTTTTTTAGTCACCCGCTTGTTGGCTTTGTTGGTTAGTATGGACGAGATCAGCGTGATTAGTATTAGCATGTGAGGAAGCTTTGGAAGCTGATGTGTTTGAGCTAAGTGTACAGATGAGGTAGTAAGAGAGCTGGACAGGCTGAAGCACTGCTACATCAGTCTGTTTATGTAGAGATGATAGAACAGATAAACCCTTCTGCACCTCTGTCAACATAGCAAGTTAATATTTATGAGAGAGATTTATTAATAATTTTATATTTAAATTCTTTGCCTATTCAATGTCGGCTGCTGTATTTGCTCTGTTTTATTCTCCCTGTAAACCCCGTGTAGGTCACTGTGGCCACTCAGCCTCCTAACTCTCCTCAGAAACCTGTGGCTGTGCCTCTGAATGTGGCTCTGGGGCAGCAGATCCTCACTGTGCAGCAAACACCTTCTACTTCACCAGCAAAAGCAGGAAGCAGTCAGTCCACTGGCCAGGTATCGCACACACACACACACACACACACACACACACACACACACACACACACACACGGTGTTATGGTGGATTTTGGTTAATTGAGTTCATTATAAATATTGTAGCTGAATAAAAATAGGGAAAAACTGGAGATGTTGCAGGAAAGATGTGACCTGAACCAAAATGTTACTGGATTTACATCATGTTTCTCCTCATCATGTTACTTCTGGTGTCTGTATTCCCCTGGCTCCTCTCACAGACAGTGAAGCCAGTGCAAACTGTGGCAGTGGGTGGAGTTAACACACCTCAGTTTAAGACCATCATTCCCTTGGCCACACCCCCCAACGTTCAGCAGATCCAGGTACCTGGAAGTCGCTTTCATTACGTACGCCTGGTCACAGCTACCACCGGGAACACGGCCCAGACGGCCAACACCACCACCAACCCCACCACCATCCATCCTGGTAGGTGTGCACACACGTACCTACACACTGCTGGAGAACTAATTCAAATTTAAAATAATGATTATTTTATTTTTAAGCCAAGCCCATGGTGATGAACACAGCTACAGTGAGAATGTCTGTTCCCATCGTTTCTGCTCAGACCGTCAAGCAGGTAACATCATCACTATGCTCACAGTTCTGTATATATGCAAAGTATTCAGCTCGTTTATCAGCTTTACACTAATTACATGACAATTTATTGATCGGCTGATCGTCTTCGTTTTGTGTGCAATAATTGAGTGATTATAAGCAACGATTGCTATAGCAACCTAAACAGAATCTGTCTTCACAGCGAGCTTGTTGAGTAAGAGTTGGTTACTGTCGCTCTCTGGTGTCCTTACGAGCAGCAGCTCTTTATTTCTCCTGAATGTGTCATTTCCTCCTCAGGTGGTGCCGAAGCCAATGACTTCAGCAGCTCCGGTGGTGAGCAGCAGCCAGACACAGCAGCGCCTCATCATGCCAGCTGCTCCGCTCCCTCAGATCCAGCCAAACCTTACCAATCTGCCCCCAGGCACTGTGCTTGCTCCGGCTGCAGGCTCGGGGAACATGGGCTACGCTGTGCTGCCAGCGCAGTACGTCACACAGGTGTGTGTCAGTGTGTGTAAGGTACACTTGGAGCGTGCAGGTGAGGAGATGGACATAATAATAACACACAGTTATTTGGACTTGTCTTGTAGCTCCAGCAGTCGACGTTTGTGACTTTGGCGAGCAGCTCTGGTTTCTCCACCCCAAGCTCCATCCAGACCCAGGCCAGGCTTCCTCTGAATGGGTAACACACACACACACACACACACACACACACACACACACTATGAATCACATACACATCTGATCTTAACCATCTTAATAAATCCAGGAATCTCAGTTTATAATGACTTTTTTTGTTAGTTCTATAATAAAATGGAAGTCATTTATAATGTTGGATACAGATTTGTAATGGAGAAATATGTAGATTAATAAATAGAGTAATATATAGATTAATGTTTCTTGTTGTTTATGCATTATAGCAATAGTAAATAACAAATATAATAAAATAGTAAATATAATAAATATTGTATGCACTATATAAATATACTGTTTTTAATACTAAACCCATTCCTGGGGGGGGAATGAATAAAAAATAACAAAAGAAAGAATAAAAATGGAAGACAAATATTCAATTACTTTTTAAGAAACTAAACTTGTATTAATTGTGGTGATGCTTTGACAAATAGCACGAGGAACTTTACAGAAGATCTGACTGTTAGTCCTTTCAGACTCTAAACCCAGATGAATTTAACATCTGATGATATTTTGATCGTCTTGGTTTGTTTCTCTCTCTGTGTGAACTTCTTAACTGCAGTTGTGTACATTACTGCTGAACACATATGGATCAGTTATTAGTAGTTATTATGCAGCAGTTTGCCTTTATTTTGGTCTCTGAAATAGGTTTGTGTGTGTGTATAAAATCCAGCGTGGATCTCTGAGGATGAGGTCATTTAACCTGTGTTTAATATGAAGGTCTGTAACTCGTCTTTCATGTGGTTTGAAATGACACCTGAATAATATTGTGTTTACAGATGTACAGTGTAGAACTGTGGGCTTTTACCATTTGCCCCTCAGTACTGAACATTATTGTTAATGAGCCTTTACAGGATCACCACCTAATTAAGGAAGAACAGAATAAACACTACATTATATATTCTTATTTTTTTACATAATGAAATAAATAACAACTGATAAGATTTTTTTGTTTTGTTTTTTGCAGTTTATCTCCATCAGAGTCGACCTCCAGACCACGAAAGCCTTGTAACTGCACCAAGTCCCAGTGCCTGAAACTGTACGTGAGCTGCGACACACTGCACTGTTTCAGTCCCTGCAGCTCATCCATCAGTCTCTCTGTGGCTAGAAAACATCAGTTCATAAATGTGTCTTTGATCTTTCAGATATTGTGACTGCTTTGCAAACGGTGAATTTTGTAACAACTGCAACTGTGTTAACTGCTTCAACAACCTGGACCACGAGAGCGATCGCCTTAAAGCCATCAAGGTACTGAGGATTATTTCTGCTCTTAAGGATCAGGACCATTTTCCTGATTTGATGTTAGTGTGTTTACAACAAGTTAAAACAGACTGGAGTTAAGTGACAAGAAATGAACAGAGCTTCATGAAGATCCACTAATGATGATTTATTTGACGGCTTCAGGCTTGTTTGGACAGAAACCCGGTGGCCTTCAAGCCTAAGATTGGTAAAGGGAAAGAAGGAGAATCGGAGCGGAGACACAGTAAAGGCTGCAACTGTAAAAAGTCCGGCTGTTTAAAAAATTACTGCGAGTGTTACGAGGTGAGTTTCCTGTCTAACACTTACACTGTTTTAGCTTTAACAAAACATGAGTGTAAACTATGAACAAGAACCTGATCTCTCTGAAAGCTTTGTAATGAACAGCACTCGAGTGCTAGCAGTTGATTAGCTGTGTGTGTTTTCTCTCTCAGGCGAAGATCATGTGCTCGTCCATCTGTAAGTGTGTGGGCTGTAAGAACTTTGAGGAGAGTCCTGAGAGAAAGACTCTGATGCACTTGGCTGATGCAGCAGAAGTGCGAGTGCAGCAGCAGACTGCAGCTAAAACCAAACTGTCCTCCCAGATCTCAGACCTGCTGACCAGAACCACGCCGGCCATCAGCAGCAGCGGCGGGAAGTACGGCTCACTAAACTCACTGCTTCTGCTGTGTGAGCGTCAGAGCTGACGATCACGCTGAAAATATCCGTACTCCTTTCATCATTGATTGACTTTCAGCAGGATGTTTTTCCTGCCAGATGATATTTACACACTCGTACGATCACAATCAGATTGTAATAGATTAGAATTCTCCTGTGGTGTGTTTAAATAAAGTGAGAGAGAACTTTACCCTTATTAAAGTTATGAAAACTGCCTTTGGGGTTTTTCTTAATTCTCATTCTCTCTCTCTCTCAGGTTGCCGTACACGTTCGTAACGAAGGAGGTTGCCGAGGCGACGTGCGACTGTCTCCTGGAGCAGGCAAAGAAGGCAGAACGTTATAACCAGCCTCAGGTGATGGCAGAGAGACTGATCTTGGAGGAGTTTGGTCACTGTCTCCGCAGAATAATCAGCTCTGCTGCTAAAGCAAAGTCAGACTGCTCCATCAACTGCTAGAACCTCACGCTGTGGTTCTGTGATGGGCTTCAGTGAGGAACTGATCCTGGTTCAGACATCTCATAACACACACACTGTCCTGTCAGAGTGATTTCTGAGACGGCGTTTGTGCTTTTGTACAGAGTGAGATTTCTATTAGCTGTGTGTGTGTGTGTGTGTGTGTGTGTGTGTGTGTTAAAGTGGACACAAAGAGACAAACTTTGAGAACTGCAATGGCTGACAGCTTCTTCTGCATTCTCGTGTGTGTGTGTGTGTGTGTGTGTGTACAGGTCACTTGTGTAGGAGGAATTGATTTTAGTCATTTTTATGCTTGTTATCCTTCTCATTTTAAACCCACAATCATATGTTTCTTTTCCCAACAAGACTTTATTCAGTGCTATTTTGTCTCCTCTTGCTGTTTCTTTACACAGATAACCTCAGCTCAATAATCATGACTTTATATGACTATACAGTACGTAGCCTTTACTGTAGCCTCTGTATTTATTTACTACTTACACAAACTCCAGCATGGAGTCTCGAGTCTGTCTCATGCTCATGTCTGTACAACTGAGTTGTGACCGATGTGAAGGAGGTTAAAGCATTATTACTAAACCCTGTTCATCTCTTTAATCTGTCCGTCTTCTCGTCTCGTCTCTCTACACCATGACCGTGAGGTGAAGTCATACGCTTTAGGTCCAAGGAGAGTAGAAATGTGAGATCTCACTAACTGTGCAGTGGTGAACATTCACGCTCCATGAACAGGAAATAAAACCCCTTTTTGTATAAAGTGACTGATTTGTGAACGTTCACCTGCTGATCAGAGGGTTCTGACCGGTGAGGAAGTAAAACAGAATTAAATCACATTCTGGATCATCGGTGTGTAAAATGTTAGAATTATTTCATCTTTTAGTGTAAAATTCAGTTTTAGTTTTAACTTTAACAAAAGAAAACTTGCAGTTATTTGCTCAGTGTTTTATCACCATAATAAACACTACAGTAATCACGTCACCATGGAGACGTCTTAGACACCTATTTTTCTTTCTCTTTTGGTTTTATGATTTTTTTTTCTTTATTATTGAAGCAGCACAAAAACATTATTTCCAAAGTATTATTTTCCTGTAAAGAAAGCAACAGATTCAGTAACAGCACTTTCCTTTTCTGAGAAATCTGCGATTGACTGAGTTTATCAGCAGGAATCCGGTGGAAATTCCTGCCTTTGTTCCAACAGATCCGAGTTAATCTGAGTGCAGAGACACAATCAGCTGGTGTGGTTGGTGTGTGTGGGGGGGTGTGGGTGGTTGGTGTGTGTGTGTGTGTGTGGGGGGGGGTGGTTGGTGTGTGTGGGTGGTTGGTGTGTGTGCGTGGGGTTGGTGTGTGGGTGTGGGTGTGTGTGGGTGTGACTGATCAGCATGTGGTCCCCTGCCTCGATATCACACCCCACTACTGTTCTGAAAGGTGGATAAACTACAGAACTGTTTACTCGGTGCTCTGATGTCCTCATGACACTTCAGCTGTATTTATTCACTCCTCCGTGTCGGTCAGATGAACAGAAGAAACAGTTTCTATCCAATGTGGAACTGGTGGAACATTCAGGAGGTGCAGCGTTAACGGTCCAACAAATCTCATCTGGAGTGAACATCCTAGTAAGGGTTAAAACTGAAGACTGGGAATAACTGCATGACAAACTCATGTGAACGACACATGACAAGTTTTAGTTGTTACATCACACTTTGGGGATAAACAAATACTTTAGTGCAAATGTTTTAAGAAATCCGCAGTAATATTCCAACTTTCTTCTGTTCATCTGACCGACAAGGAGGAGTGAATAAATACAGCTGAAGTGTCATGAGGACATCAGAGCACCGAGTAAACAGTTCTGTAGTTTATCCACCTTTCAGAACAGTAATGGGGTGTGACATCGAGGCAGGGGACCACATGCTGATCAGTCAGAGATGGTGGACCAGTGGTGCAGTGCTGTAGATCTGAGGGTGTGAGGTGCAGTGTGAGGAGTGATGAGGGCTTTGAGGGAAGCTTTGTAGACAAGCATCAGTGTTTAAATCTGATGTGTTCAGCTACAGGAGCCAGTGGAGGAACACAGCAGTGTGGTGGTGTGGAGAACTTAGGCAGGTTGAAGACAAGTCACACAGCTGCATTATGGATCAGTAAACTCATCAACTGCAAGTCCAGAGCAGAAACCTGGACTACTTCCAGTCAACCATCTATGGAACTTACAGACCTAAAATTTCTTATTCAGAGCTTCATTCTTAAAAAAAAAGCAATCAGATGATTCACAACTGTTCTTTAATGTCAGTCAATACCTCAAATTAAAGAAACTTAAGAAAAGCAAATCCAAAATCAGTTCCTGCTCAGGGAAGAGCTGCTGAACCACCACACCATGAGTCTCCAAACAGTGCAGAATTTCACTCCAACCAACAGGAGCGACACCTGATGCCACTTTTTAATCAGTTCACCTTCATTTCTTTCTCCTGTTGATCTGAAGCTTTAGATCAGAGTCTGTTGCTCTGTGGAGCCTCCAATGTAATGGCCTTAAGCAGCAGAACAGACATGAAAGTCAGTTATTATTTAAGTAAATATAGAGTAGTTATAAGTATTAACTTTATTATTGTACACATTTTTCTCTTATTCATTTTTATTTTACACGATTTCTCTGTAATTATTTCATTTATTCTACTTTGTTTTCTTTTGATTTTATTAAAACCAATTATCTGCCTGAAGTAAAATATAATCCTTTTAAAGACTTTTTTTATATTAAGGTTTATAATAAAAGATGCGCGCTCTCTCTCTCTCTCTCTCTCTCTCTCTCTCTCTCTCTCACTCACACACACACACACTCACACACACACCTGTACACTGTCTTTAATAAGGATGTAATCTTCAGGATTTCATGTTATAATGATTTTGAAACATCAGACAAATATCTGATAATAGTGACTTACAAATTATACAATAGAGGGTTAAGGGCCTTGCTCAGGGGCCCAGCATTGGGGGCTTGGTGGAGCTAGGATTCAAACTCATGACCTTTGGGTCAGTAGTCCAACAATTTAACCACTGAGCTACCACATCCCCTCCCCAGGTCGTCACTGAATCTGATCCGATATGACGGCCTGCTGTTACATGATGATGATGACAGGGCTCTCAAGTTTTGAAGACAGGCAAGAGTGACGTCTCCAACCCTCCACCCAAACACAACAATGATAATTTATGATAAATTCATTACTTTATAAAATGTCATAAAGCCGGAGCCCCCTGGCACCATCTCAGGGCCCCCAGTTTGAGAACCACTGGCCCTAGACTACTTGTTCTGAGCAGGTGTTGTCAGTGAACCGGGGCCCCCTGGCACCATCTCAGGCTCGACTAAGAGCTCCAGGGGAGACGCGCTTGGTTCCTGCCCGTTTCCATAGAGACAGCAGTGCGGACTGAGACATTTTGGGAGCTGATTATTAAATATATGATAAATAGTCAGTATTTCTGCGTGACAAAAGACCGACATGAGGGACTGTCACGTTCATGCGTGACATTTGAGAGCCCTGTGATGATGATGATGATGATGATGATGATGTAGAGATCATTTTAAAAGTATCACAGACAAAAGAATGACTTCCGTCCTCTAGGTGGCAGTAGAAGTGTGTTACAAAGCCTCCGGTCCGCTAGGTGTCAGTGCGCAGCACCGGGAAACGAACATAAAAAAAATGAGGAAGAAGTTACAGATCTAAACACAGCATGATTCCGATGTCTTTAGATTAATTTATTCACAGTGACGGATTTATAATTCATTAGAATATAATTAGGGGAAATTATATGATGGCTTCAAACCCGCCGGGACAAGGTACTGACTTCTGTCCGGAAAATGTGTTTTATTGATGTTGTTTAGCTAACGAGCTAACGCGCTGACGCGTTACGAGCTAACGTGCTAACGCGCTGATGAGCTAACGCGCTGACGCACTGACGTACTGACGCACTGACGCGTTACGAGCTAACGTGCTAACGCGCTGACGCACTGACGCACTGACGCGTTACGAGCTAACGCGCTGACGCACTGACGCGTTACGAGCTAACGTGCTAACGCGAATTAGAATCAGGTTTATTAAGTTTGTTGACTCACACAAAGGACTTTGCCTCCAGATGTTAATACAGACATAAAGAACTTTACATTATCAGATAATTACCTTTTTTACTTTAATGTGACAATCAAAATTTGATTCACCAAAACGATGTTAATAATAATTTGACCTTCATATTATTATTTATTAAATTGTTATAATGCGTTATAACGTTGAAATCGCTCTTTTAAGGAGGAATGAAGGTGACTAATAAATAACCCTTTATTATTTACTTTGTTTTTCCTTTCAGTTTTTAGTATTTAAACATTGTGTTTTTGGTCAGATTCTTTCACACATAATTCTGCTTATTATTATTATTATTATTATTATTATTATTATTATTATTATTATTATTTCATGCAGTGTTTAATTGTGCGTTTTTGTGCCTCCTGTAGGATTTCAGAATAAAAACCGAGTGGCGATTTTAGCTGAGCTGGATAAAGAGAAGCGACGCCTGATCCAGAGTCAGTCCATGAACAATCCAGGGGCCACGTAAGGCTTTTTTTTTGTTTTACAGCTGAGTGCAAAAGTTTACACACCCCATACATCGAAGTTTTTACACTCCTCTTTCTGAATCCGTTAAACTTCATTTAATAAACTTACAGCATCAGTCAGACTGAGAGACTCAGAGCTGCTTCACAGTTTCCTGTAGCTGTTCTACAGAGACAGTACAAAGTATCTCAAAACTAAATGTCTTCCACCAGCTTATACACTAAGTTTACTACAAGACTCTGTTCTGTTCTGCCCCGAGGGGGTGGGATGAACTTCCCCTAGTGGTCCAGACAGCTGAGTCACTGAATGTCTTCATACGATGGTTATAGACCTACTTCTTCATGAAACGCTTCACTAGGACTTTATCCCATCTGTTGTGTGTGTTTTAAACAAAACTCTTTAAACAGTGTTTTAGTCTCATCGTATCTTAAGAACCAGAGTTAAAGTATTTAATGATAGAGACTTAAACACTTTTGTACGTCGCTCTGGATAAGAGTCTGTCACGTGCTGTAAATGTAGCTGACTTACACCATCAGCTCTGAGGTGTAATTGGATTTAATCTGCACTGTGATCATGAGGGAAACTTTCTCTGTCTCCTCAGGATTCCACTCTCCAGACCACCAGTGAAGGAGTTTCGGGATCACGCGGAGCAGCAGCACATCGCCGCTCAGCAGAAAGCAGCTTTACAGGTGGGATCTCAGCTGAAGTGTTTTACTGAGTGACACTAAAATGAAATTCTCAGTTTATGTATTAGAATTTATTAGTTGTAAAGCATCTGAAAGTCTTTTTTTTTTTTAACATTTCAGCACGCACATGCTCACTCTTCAGGCTACTTCATCACACAGGACTCGTCATTTGGGAACCTGATCCTCCCTGTGCTGCCTCGACTCGATGCAGAGTGACGATGAAAAACACAGTTGTTAAAAAGACACTTTTCCTTCTACAGAAAAACTCACTTTAACAGAAGGGTTTAAAGACAGAATCTCCTGTAGCTCCCTGTCTGATTTTAGTCTTTAATGATGGTATGATGTTCTATTTAATATAAAATAAAGAAACGTCGACTGCAGCTGATGCCGGTCATCTGTTTGATGCACTGAGTGCAGATGAACGGATGAAACCTGGGCTGAAACGTGGCAATGAAATGATAATGATTCCATTCTAATCAGTTTATTGTATTTTACAAATCCTTTTGTGATGTTGCTTCTTTATTATTTATTAATTTAGCCATCACTGTGTTAGAAGCTTCATTAATCAGCCATTTAATTAATAACCAAAACACAAATCTGTGTCTGTCAGGTGAAAACGATGTGAACGTTTTATTTGTTCTTCAAATTAAACTTTTCTGATTAAACCTGAAACTGAAATGTTTTTTAAGATAGATTGACATATTCAAGTGAATGTCAAGTTACTGAGTTGATGTACACAGACTAACAGGAGGAAGGGGAGGAGTTTCTAGTGGGCGTGGTGTATAATTTGCATATTCATACAGTTCACGTTTGTGCTTGTTTTCTTGTCTTAGTCTCGTGATTTTTATCTGTAGAAGTGACCTTCAGACTCTCAGTAACACATTAGTGCAAAACTACTGCAGGAAATTGACTTTATTGTGGATTTTATTATTGCATGCCTGTGAAAGCACCTTGTGTGTGTAATCGAGACTCAACAACGTGAAGTAAAAACACAGTGTGTGAGTGTGTGTGTGTGAGAGTGTGAGATAGGCATGCAGTGAGAATTTAAACCATGTGTGTGTGTGTGAGAGAGATGGTGAGGTCAACACTGGTCCACATCTGGCACAAAATTAATGAGACATTAAACCATCATCTCTGATACTGTAGTGTAAATATTCATACTTTAGATTAAAAACAGTTTATTAAAGTCAGGAAGAGTTTTAGTGCGTCACTGAGGGAAAGGGCTGATACTCAACGCTTTATTTGCTGACGATGGGTAAAAGCTCTCCCTTGGCCTTCATGGCTTTAATCTTGGCCTTTATGTTCTCGTCCATGGCCTGTCTGCACCTCACGGCGTAGTGTGCCAGCGTCTCCTCCTTCTCGTCCCACGGAGGCAGAGCGTGGAAAACCTCCGGTGCAGCCAGGCTGAGCTCCGCGATGGCCGCCGTCCTGGAGATGGTGTTCCGGTCCACTCCCACTCGGTCGAAAGCCACCTTCATGGAGACGCTACGGCGGAATTCCTGCAGAGCCGTCATGTAGCGCGCGATCACGCCAACCACGTTCTTCACTGTGGGGAACAGACGAGAACACGGGTTACTGCGTCCAGCACAGATATATATAGATATTTCTCTCTCCATTGCAGTCACATTTGCACACATTATGTTTTACACCTTTTCCTCACACTGATCTGAATGTGCTGTTTAAATCTACACACTGCACTTCCTGTCACACAAACAACAAAACACTTTAAAACAAACAAAGTGTCAAAAACCTTTTGGATGAATTATATATTACGGCAACTAATATAATTAATGTAATAATAAATGTTAATAAAAACGAGTAAAAACAGAGCTGAAGAATGTTGTTTGTAACTCAGTAGTGTTGAGTTCTGCTCTGATGATTAAAGTGTTTCCCTAACAGATCCTCGTCCTGTGTTTTGGAGTGTTAAATCCTCACGTACTCCTGACGCGGGTGTTCTCTCCGTCACGGCTCCTCTTCGAGGAGATCTTGATGGTTCTCTGTCGGTCCAGAGGATGAACCTCCACCTCCTCGAATGAGTCGAACAGTGCCGGAGACTCAAACGGAGCTCCTTCATCAGGAAATGAGCCGATCAGCTGATGAGAACTTCCTGCCTCCATTTGACTGGAAGGATGAACTCGTCTCTTATCTGACACAGAGGATTAAACTGCTTTAGACACACACAGCATCCATCATCATCTCCTCCTCCTCCTTCTCCATGAGCCCTTCTACAGCTCAGAACCTCATCACACACTTAATCTGCAGCTTCACTGGTCCACTGTTTACACTGTGGTACTGTCACCAGATACCTCATAGGATGGACATTGATGCCCTCATTCACCGTTTACCTGCTACGTGAAGTACAGCTGCACTGAGGAGTAGATGTTGAGGTCAGTACCTGGGCGGAGTTGGTCCTGGAGGAACTCACAGATGAGCTCAGCTTTCTTGGTGAGTTCCTGCTGCAGCAGCTCTTTATCCTGCTTCAGGCTGCTGATGGTTTCTCCCAACATCATGCTTTTATTTCTCTCCACCTGAAGCAGAGCCTTCAGCCTCTCAATCTCATACACTGCCCCACACACACACACACACACACACACACACCGTGAGGAAGATCTAAACACTGATCTATAAGCTGAACAGAACACACTGACTCATTATGATTTTGCACTTTTATATAAACTTTTTCATTGATTTTTTTTTTCAAATATTTTGTTAGAAAATAAATCCTAACTCCAACAACGCATCAAATATCAAAACCGATTATTTACACATGAAAAATAAACACAGACTGTAGCACTGAATCAACCTCAACGGTTTTTATGGAGCACGAATTATAAACATTTATAACTGTTTTCAGGTGTTTTTAGTCTTTACGTCACGAAATAGAGACAAAAGTCTAATAGAATTCTCAAAGTAAAGAGGAAAAGATAAAACGTGGAACACATTCAGACCGAACTGTTTATCATCTAAAGCAAAACCACAACACACACTTAAGTAAAACTTACACATTAACAAGATGATTATAAAAATTAAAAACACATGAAAGTTTAATCACATGAACAGAGTCCTGTGTTTCTGTACAATGCTACAAAACTCAAATATATCTGAAGCAGAACCAGTTGTACAAAAAATACAAATAAAAAGATCAGACACTGAAAAAAATCTCCACATTATTATTAGTTTAAATGGTTTACACCATGAACACTAGTCCCATGTTAAACAGAGATAATAAAATAGCATGAAATTTGCTACAAAGTTCACAAAGAAACTTTTATAAAAGACGTTTCATCTCTACACCGTTGTGATAAAAGCTCTGAGTGATTCCTCTTAAAAGTCCACAATATACAATAATCTATTTATTTCTATTTTCACTTAAGGAGCTTTAGAATTTAAATCCCGATCATTCAAAAGTATCTGTGCTGAGTGAGAGGGGCTTTCTCTCACTGTCCTGTCAATCACAGGGACACTAGCCAATCACGAGTGAGTCGATCTGTGAGCTCATGTATGTGGAACATGATCACATCCTGACCAATCAGGACAATGCTGCTGAAAATCTACTCCAACTCCTCATCAGTTCATCTGCTGGTCTCACTGATCGTTCCACAGAAATCCTACAAAAATCCGTTCCTCAGCCGTGTTCAGAGTCTCAGATGGACGGACAACCTGAACACGACTGAGACGTGTAGCGCTACGTGAAAGACGTCCAGCTTGTGATTTTCTAAAGCTACAGAGAAGACATACATTCTCCTCATCAGCAGATACAAGCTACGAGTGGAAAGATTTCTGTTCTAGTTTCACCATCACGTCACGTTGCAGCGTCAGCACAGATACTGTTGAAATGTTGAAACAGATCTTTTCAGTTCTCACTGCAGTGACTGCTGCATTTCTGTTCTGGAGAACATGCATCACTGATATGATAAACACTTTTTAAAATGTAACACGTTTCACTCCTGTACATTTACAATGGAGTCTAAACTCAGATATACGACGGTCCAGACTTGTGGAACAGATACGGCCCCTGAGCTAACTTCTTCCTCTGGCCGATTCTCAGTCTGCACTTGTTGATGCACGCTTTCTTCAGCTTCGCAGATTCCACTGGCGTCCATCCGTCCAGTGTGGAACACCGCAGAACGTACGCTGTGGAGGGAATAAAACCATTTGATTTAAAAATAAATAAACTCAAGATTGCATCGTCTCCACAAATATTATTCTGATTGATGTTCAGGTGTTGATCGGTTCTGTAGAACAGCAGCTTGGCTGTAGCTCAGGTTTATATTAATGTACTCGTTTCCATAGTAACAGATCATTCACAGGGAGCTGAGAGTGTGAGTGAGTTTGTAATTGTTAATATGGTGTATTTTCCTGTGGTGTGTGTGTGTGTGTGTGTGTGAAGGAGTCTCCAGGACAGGATTTTAAACCTCTTTGTGGTTTCTCACTAACATGACAAGCTGAGATTGTTCTTATGAACTGTAAGTGTTTAAAACTTCTATAACAGAACAGAAACTCGCTCAGCTGTAACTATAACTATATAAATCATGAAGTTCATAAAAATTATAATAGTAAACTGCAATAAAACACTTAAGGGACTTGTTGTTAGAGGAAAATAATCAAGGTTGCCATGGCGACTGTAACTTCATCAGACCACTGATTTATTCCCCTTACAGCACAATTTACTATCTACACATTTATTAAAGAACACCATGTCCAACTCAATCTGATTATAAATACTGTTATATGGAAAAGTTTTCACACCCTTAAATATTACTTACATATTTTGTGGAAAAAAAACATACATACAACTGCTGTAAAGTTATTGTATTAAAAACAAATGTATTTATTAAAAAAATCTGTTTATTATTAGACTACAGCACGTGTAGAATTTGCACTACAGAGCTGCTGTTCTTAGTAAATTCATCAACACCTTCTGACCAATCAGAATTCAGAGCTACTTATTGTTGAATCACCTACATATAATCCCATCAACTTTTCTTCTGTCCAGGATTTTTTTCCCATCCGGCACTTTGCCCCTTTTTCCGAAAGCCACGGCTCCGATGAGGTCCTCCTCGGTGAAGAAGTGTTCGAACAGCAGGTGGAAGAGCCTCATGCTGTCCTGACGAGACTCCTGGTGGATACAGGCCAGTTTATACGGAGGGAGGAAGAGTCCAGAACCTGGAAACAGCTCCTGTTCTCCTGGACGAGGAGGGCTGTGAACCTGCACATGGGTCTGCTCGTGGAACCTGAGAACCCGGGAGATGACAGCTTGGAGGTTCCGTAATGTTACAGGATCTGTCCAGTTAAAGAATAACAATAAAATGCAATAAAAATCTACATAATTCTTAGTGTCTTAAATAATTAATTTACTGTATTAGCAAATTAAAATAGAAATAAAAACAAGTTTAGGTGAATCTCACCTACGCTGGTGATGTAGTCCTCCAGCTGCTTCCTCTCTTCTGAATGACTCTCAGCATTGGGACAGAGCTCCGACGTGGACGGCCAGAACGGTTCCTCCGAGCTGAGACATCCTGCGATCAAGTTTAACACTCGATTCAGCTCAGACTATATTACAGCTTCGTTAACAACAATTACTGCGTGACATTTAAAAAAAAAGAAAAGTGTGTTGCTGAAACGTGTGTGTGTGTGTGTGTGAGAAGAGAGAAGATCGGTTGGAATTTTTGTTTAATCCAATTACTCCACGGCGTCCTTACTGTTACAGAGCACTCGTTACACAGTGTACTGGGGTTGTGTGGGATGCAGAGTAAAAAAAAAATAAAAAAGCATTTTCAACAAAGAAATTGGAAATGTTTTATTTGCAATTATGCAAAGCTTCATCCAAATTATTTTCCCTTTAAACACAAAAAGCTAAAGATCACAGCAAATACAACTAAAGTATAACAGAAAAGTCTTACACAACTAACCCTGAGAGGCATTCAGGACCATTACGCTGTCTTCTTCCCAACCTGTAAACATCATCACATCAGATTTTACACACATAAATAACACAGCAGACATTCCACTAATTCCAAAACTCCATGCAGAAACAGAGTGATGATGAAGACACTAAAATCCACTCACCGTTTCTCATCTCGGCGTTATAAAGGAAGCCGTCTGTTTGTCATCTGCCATAAAATTAAAAACGTCCTCAGAGCCTCTTGAGGAAAAAAAGTCCTTCATTTTTTAGAGAGTTTAATAAGAGCCAAGTCAAGTTTTTTTTAAAAACCGATCAGCTGCTTCATCATTCGGGTCTTCTTCATGTTCCATAAGTTCTAGATTTCATATATTGTAAATCTCATACAGATTCTCTCATATATTATAAAATATATATTTAAATATATAAAATATTATAACGTGGAATAAGAAATATTGTCTCTCACTTGTTAAATGCAAGAGAGGGATTAAAGTTCTCTGTATAATTTTCAGGTAAATGAAAGTCTCAGGGTGTTAAATTAACATGATGCTGACTGATGATGTACTGAGTCTCACATCATGGAGTTGAGGAGACATTACACAGAGTTTCCAGGTTAAAAACAGATGTTTTCTCCCTGTGTGTTATTTCAGTATCCAGTTAGTACTGCTGCTGTACTGTGCGAAGATTTGATCTGATGCGTGTTTTAATCTGAACACCGACACTGTCCCCATCGTATGGCTGCAGATTTACATTTCTATTTTATAGAAGTGTAACTGAAATATTTATTAACCTGAACTCAACAGCTGCACATAGGCTTCAGTTCTGCATGGTTTTTCTTTCTTTTTTAATTTTCTAACTCACTCAGAGTAAAGACAGTGGGCCATTTGTCCCATCACAACTACATTTTCTTAAACTTTTCCAAAATGTTCATGTTGTGATTCCCAGTTTGTTTAAACATTCACTGGATGCATGAGAAAATAAAGGGATTCCAGTTGGTTGAAATATTGTCAAATGAATCATTCAAATATTCACTCAAATGAATCACTTAATTCAACAGATAAATGAATCAAATAAACACTCAAAACATTACCGCAATGACAACTCAAATAAATCACTTATATTAATCACTTAAATGAATAAATTAGATTAATCACTTAAAATGGAGTCAACTGATCTGAGTCAAGTTTTAAATATCAGAACCTTTATCCAGGAGACCAGACCGTAAAACCTATGTGAAGAGTCTAGAGTATGTAATGTCATTACCTGTGTCACCTTTGGGCTCGACACTGAGACTCTGTGCTGCTAAAATGTCCATTTCAGGGTGCACTACACCCGAGGGATCCTCAAACGGCAGGCTGAAATCCCCGTTAGGAAGCACTTCCACCATGTCACTCCTTCCTGGTTGGCTCAGAGATGATGTGCTCTGGTTGTTCGCAGGGATCATGTGTGAGTTCATGTGTGTTCTGCTTTGTGAGCCACTAATCGGCGTGTGCATGTGTTTGGTCGCAGATGAGGAGGAGTTCTCCGGTGGTGAGGAGGACACGCCCAACAGATCTCTGTCCTCCAGTAGCTGTGGATTGTGTGGTGCTGAAGTTCTGGATGAAGGTCTGATCTGAGAGGTTGGTTTGGGTGACTGGGAGATGCTGGATGATGGAGCACCCTCTGAGGCAGCTTGTGCATTAGCCACCGTGTAATAGTCTTCAGCTCGCTCTTGCTTGATTTTCTTTGTGCCTGGATCGGTAGAGTCATCCGAGCTTGGGCCCTTAGAGCTTCGCTTTCTGGGCGTGACCCTGGGCTCTGAATCACCCTCTTCATCGGTGGCGGAGGACTCGCAAACGATGTCGAATAGGTGCTCCTCTGTGTTATCATCCATCTCAGATGGCTCGCTGCAATTGGAGAAGTCGTATGAGTCTTGGGTCTGGTTCGAGTCACCTTTGCTTGTTTTGGCTGCGCTGCTGTGGAACCTCTGTGTCGAGCTGCTCTGCATGGACGCTGCTCCCTGCATCAGAGATTCTGTACTGATCCCTCGACTGCTGCGCTCATAACACAGTCGATCCTTGTGTGCTGTTTTACAGGAGGAGGTTAAGGGCCAGTGGTAAGCATGGCCGGCGCTGCAACCCCACAGTGCTGTCAGGTGTCCATGAGCTCCCTCCGTCAACAAGTGCTTCAAGCTTGGGATGAGTGTGCAGATCGTTCCGTGACTGTGTGCCCATTTCACCAGTTTAGACAAGCTGTCAGCTGACGTGTGTAAACAGTCCCCCATGATCTGCGTCCTCACCTGAGAACAAACATCATCACAGTCAATCTTAATGAAATCACAGCTGATATAATGTCAGTGTCCCAGATGGTAAACAGACCTACAGCTAGGAAGAGAGAAAAAACTGACAAATAATGTTTTATTATATTATTATTTATTATAATTTATATATAAGTCATATAGAACAACACAAAGTAATGATATACAGAAGCTTAAACAGGTGATTTTCACGTTGAACATAACGGTGTATTACAGATAAAAGTGTAACAGGAGCTTAGCTGAAGATGTTCACAACTTAATGACGAATTTTATTGTATATTGTATAATTATTATCCATTTATTTAATGACACCATGTTTTTATCCCAAACCTGAGCTATAAACTGTCAGGTACAGCTTTAGCTCCAATGCTAATCATTCAGCTAAAGTCAACAAGCTCCTTATGTCTTTTGTGTCGCTAAATAAAATGTATTAAACCGCTTTAATATGGAGTCCGAGTCACACAGCTAGTCAGTCAGGTTAGCTAGCAGGCTAATGAACTAATACGGCTTAACAAAGAGCGATAGCATCAAAGCTAACAGACGTATTTACCTTCACACAGGAGATTAAACAGAAGTCACATGTGCTGCTATTTTTACTCTTCTTCAGTCTTAAACACTAATTAGTTCCTTTTCATCGTCGCTTTTTACACTTAAAAACATATATGACGGGTTTATTACCACAAACAAAAACGGACTCTTTAGCGCTTAAGGATGACTTTTACTTAACGTCACTTCCGGTTACGAATTTCTGTGACTTTTCATTTAATAATTAAATCCAAAATACTTTTGATAATAAAATAATAAAGTGATCATAACGGGATAATAAGCGGTTATTTACGCTTTATTGAACATGTCGGTAAATAATTAAAATGGCTGAACGTCTTTCCTATAAACATAAAGTGTTTACACACTAAAAAGTGTATAAAATGTTTATACACTAAGGTTTAAGGTGTTAAAGACAATGATGGTCAGTGCAGAAACAATCAGTCCTCATGTAAAGCAGAAAAAAGTCAAATTTATTCGACTTTTACTCATCTTTTTTGGGGTGTGTGTGTGTGTGTGTGTGTGTGTGTGTGTGTGTGTGTGTGTGTGTGTGTGTGTGTGTGTGTGTGTGTGTGTGTGTGTGTGTGGTGGAGCACGTGTACCCTCTGCTGGAACAGAACAGAGTCTTTGCTCTCAGTTTGTGTTTCTTGCTCTGTAAATTAAGTTTAAAGCACTGATGTAGGATCAGTGTTAAACTGTGTGTCCTGTAAACTCACAAACAGCAAGAATATAATGGAATATTTCTCTACATATTTCTACACATTAAGAGACATTTTATTTTCCCTTTCCTTCACTGACTGAAGGTTAAACTGGAGTTTGTGTATAAAGAGATTAGACACATGATCAATTACAGTAAAGCTGTAATTTCTCTTTCTTTTGTGCTTCATATTTAGTTTATATTTTTCAGTTTATTTATTAATTCTTCTTAATTTTATTTCTATTTCATCTTTCTTCCATCTATTCTTTATAAGGTCGTATATACTGCCACCTAAAGGTCAACATGGGAATGTACGAGAACATTTCTTATTATCAGATTCATGGAGATAAATTTTGAGTTTATTGCTGTTCGCTCTGCTCCTGTCCTGAACTGCTGAAGTTGTGTTGAAGCTTACAGTAGTTCAACTAAATAAATTAACATATTATGTTTAAACTGGTTTATAAAATATTCTTTCTTTCATGTTAATGTTTCACAGGATCAGGACACACTCCATGTGAATAACCTAACCTGAATAACCTAACTGAATACCCCCCCCCCCCCCCACACACACACACACACACACAAACACATTATTGTACACACAAATTCTTAAACAGTGTTTAATACCAAAATAAACATTAAACAGTTTTCCTGTAGATCCTTTGACATTATATTATACATCAACATAATAGCTGTTAAAGATAACATTAGCAC